>NW_020291759.1:44260-50920 GCF_003184785.1 Aspergillus japonicus CBS 114.51
AAAATAATAATAAAAAATAATAATAAAAAATAATAATAAAAAATAATAATAAAAAATAATAATAAAAAATAATAATAAAAAATAATAATAAAAAAAAATATAAAAAATATACTGGAAATAAAGCTAGCACCTATTATATATATTTAAAAAAATATAATATTTAAAAATAAATAAAACTTATAATTTTTATTTAAAATATAAAAATCTTTCTATAGTATATATAAAAAAATAAATAAATTAGAAAAATACTAAAAGCTTTAGCTACTAATAAAAACTATTATTTAAATATATTACTTGTATTATATAAAAAAAAGCTTTTTATTTTATAAAAACCAACTATAAATATTTAATAATAAATAAATTAAAGCTGATTTAACTAAACTAGCCTATAATAAACCTGCCTTTAAATATTTTAAAAAAATCTATATATATAAGCTACAAGTTAAAAAATACTACTGGCCTAATATCTACTAATATATAAAATAATAAGTAAAAAACTACTATATCTACTAAAAAGTAATTTTATTTAAAAAACTAAAATAATAAATTCTAAAGTCCCTGCCAATATTTAAATAAGTATAGTAAAATATATTTATAAAATTTATTATATATTTATTTAAAAGCTAAGACTATAATACTATTTTAATAATTATTAATTATTTAATAAAAATAAAGTATCTGGTATTATATAATTTTACTGCTAATACTGCTGCTATGATAACTATATATATTTAATATATATAAAAACTATATAGTCTACTCTAATCTGTTTTTTTAAATAAAAAGTTCTAATTTATTTTTAAATTTTAAAAATATTTAATATAATAATTAGATATTACTAGTAAACTTTTTATAGTATACTACTTTAAAACTAATAGCTAAACTAAAAAAGTTAATATAATACTTAAATAATATTTTTATATTTATATAAACTATTTATAAAACAACTGGAGCTAATAGCTTCCCCTAACTAAATTTACTTTAAATATAATCTATTTTAATATTATAAAAACTATTTTATTTTTTATAAACTATAGTTTTTATTTTTATATAGATTTTAAACCTATAGCAACCCTAAACAGCCCAGCTGCCAGAAATATAGACTAGTTTACTATAAAAATATAAGCTATTATTAAATTTACTAAAGTAAAAATATCTGCTGTCTAAGCCTAATATATAAAATAAATAAACTAATAATATAAGTTAATAAAAAAATTTAAAAAAAATTAGAAAATATAGTTAGATATCTGCTATATTAAAATACTAAAACCCAGTAAAAAGCTTAATTAAAATATTTTAAAACTATATAAAATTAAAAAAGTTATTAACTTATATATTTATTAACTAGCTTTCTTTTTTAGTATAAAAATATATTCTATATTTAATACTAGTCTACTTATTTTATTTAATAAAAAATTAGTTTTAGAATAGCACCAACCTCCACTGTCTTATATAAAAATTAATAAATTAAAAAAATAAAAAATTAAAAATATTTTAAATTTTATATAAAACTATAGAAAATGCAGCTGTTTTTAACTAATATATATTATAAAATAGATTAAATATTTAGATTTAACTACTAAATTAGCCTAGTATTTAAAAAATATCTGCTAAATAGTTAAAAACTTTTATTATTATTATTTTAATAATTATAATCTATATCTTAATAGAGCTTAGCTTTAAAAAGGGGGTATACTATTATAGTATAAATTTAATATATCTATTCTACCTGTTTTATTTATTTTATTTATCTAACCTGTTCTACCTGTTTAACCTATTTAGTTTATTTAATTTATTTAGTTTATTTAATTTATTTAATTTATTTAATTTATTTAATTTATTTAATTTATTTAATTTATTTAATTTATTTAATTTATTTAATTTATTTTATTTATTTTATTTTAATAATCTGCCAGTCTTTTTTAACTGCTTTATATATAATTATAATTTTTTTAATTACCTATCTGCTTCCAATCCTATTTATAGCTTTTTAAACTATATTTTATTTATAAATCTAAAAATAGCCTAACCCAGTAGCTAGTAAAAAATCTAGAAAACCAGTTATAGAGAATTGTCCAGCCAGAAGCTGTTATTTCTACTACCCAGCTAGACTAAGAACCAGACACCAGCCCGCTCCTTGACAATTTTTCTAAGTTTTTTATATTTTTTTTTTATAGTTTTTTTTATAGTTTTTTTTATAGTTTTTTTTTATAGTTATGTTATTATAATAGGGTGTCTGCTGGATTCTATAAATCTAGTTTATATATTAAAAATATTTAAATAATATAAAATATTACACCTATTTAATCTACTTTTATAATACTTTTTTATCAGTTATAAAGTATTTAAATTTTTTATAGTTTATAACTACTTCTACCAGGTACTCTGTACTCTTAAGCTAGTATTACTATTTAAATAATTCTATAATTATAAAAAGTTTTTAATTATAGATACTATAGTTCTGCTCTATAGTAATTATTTTTTATAAGTAGAATACTACTAATTTCTATTATCTTTTTTAATCTTTTTATAATAGTATTCTACTAATTGTAAAGACTAAGGTATTTGTATAAGGGCTAAAGGGTGAAATAGTGTGATAAATAAATAGCTTTTGCAAAGCCAAGGGTGCCAATATATTGTCTTAAAGTATTGTTGCTGTCTTATTTAACTTATAAAATAGCTGCTGCTCTTAGAGGCGGCTGTAGTTAGTTTATTTAGCTATTATATAACTACTGCTTTAGATTATCTATATATATATTTTTTTATAAATATTTATAAAGGTTAAAAGAGTTATTTAAACTTTTATAATTATTTTTTTTTATAAAGGGGTATTACTTTTTGTAGTAGTACTATTAAAATCTTTACTTTATAAATACTTTTATAAAAAATTAAAGTAGTAGAAAAGATAGTTTACTATTTTATACTTCTATAAAAAATATACTATATTATTTTTATTATTATTTTTATAAGGTTTTTTTACTAATATATAGTCTGCTATTTATCAGCCGGCCTTTTTATAATAGCCTATAAATAGTTTTTTCTATAATTAAAAAAACTTTTTTTTAGTAAATAATATTAAATTTTTTTTAATTTATTTATTTTAGCTGTTTAAAATATTTTACAGTTAAAACTAGCAGAGCTAATCTTATAAAAGTAAGATTTTTTTTTAAGTTTTTAGTTTTTTTTTTTTTTACAACTTTTTTTTTCTTTTTTTTTTAGTAAATTTTTTTATATAGTATTTCTTTTCCAGGTATTTTTATAAGTTAATATTTAGCTAACTTTTTTTTATAGTAGTATTTAAAATATTTTATTAATTTTTTTATAAGGGCTTAGCCCTATTTTTCTTTTTTTATAAAAACTAATTAATTTTTTTATAGTATACTGTTTAAACTCTGTATTTATAGATTTTATTAATCTATTTTATTTTATTTTTTTTATATAAATTATTTATAAAATAGGTTTAGACTTAGCTAACTGTTTATAATATATTTTACTATTTTTTTTATTATAAAAAAAAGTATTTTTATTACTGCTACTACTACTGGGCCTGCTGCTGCTACTACTATAAATATATTTATTTTTATTATATCTACTACTATTATTATTTTAGTTTTTATTTTAGTTTTTAGTTTTACTATAAATTCTGCTGCTGCTGCTGCTATTATTTTTTTTTTATATACTACTACTTTTATATAAAAAAATAGGGTTTTTTAGCTTATAATAATAAATATTATAACAGTTTTTATAACTTTTATTTTTATATTTTTTAGATTTTTTTATTTTTTATAAATATATTTAAAGCTAACTGGGATTAGCCGGCTCCCTATAAGTAAACTAATAATAAGAAGTAAAATACTTTATTTTTTATTAAATTATTTTTTATAGTTTAGTTTTTAGATTATTTAAAAATAATATTTACTATAGTATCCAGCCTTTTTTTCTAAACAGATTTACAGCCTTTATTAGATTATAAGTAGATCTAAATCTATAAATTTATTATATAGTTTATATTATATATTAAATAGTTAAACTTTAGGCAGCTGACTATTTAAATATAGTTTTATAAAAATATTTTTATAATTTAAACTAGCCGGCAGCTGCCGCCTAATTAGATATATAAATATTATTATAATTTTTTTTTTAAAAAAGTTTTTTATAATTATATTAATAAAATAATTAGCTAAAAATATAATAACTGTTTATATATAAATAGTAAATACTATTTTTTTATAAAATAGTAGTATATTTTTATATATTTTAGCTTTTAGCTACTATAAGTAAATACTATAGCTTATATTAGTTATATAAAATATATAATTATAAGTAATTTATAGTTTATATTTAATTTAGTTTTTTTTAGTTATTTAATTAAATTTTTTATACCCCTGTAAAATAAATTTTTTATAAATCTATAAATAATATAGATTTGCAGCAGGTTTTTAAGTATTTTTTTTATTATAATATTTTTTTTATTTAATTAAAATTTTTATTATTTTTTTACAGTATTATAAATCTAGTAATATTTTTAAATAATATTTATAGTTATTTAAATTTTTATTTTTTTATAAAAAATACCCTTGCAAGTCTATCCCCTTTATTATATAATATTTATAAAATAAAAATATATAAAAAATATTATAAATCTAAAGATCTGCAGATAATTCTAGTTTATAAATTTATTTATCTACTTTTTTAATTATATAAAAAAGTCTATAATAGTACTGGTCTAGTTTTTTATTTAGTCTTTTTTATAGTAAATTTTTTATAAAAAGCTAAACTTTCTGATTTATTATAAAAACAGTAGCTTTATAATTTTTATTATAAAAGTTCTTTTAGTATCTACAAGTCTATTTAAAGTTTACAGCTATTTTTTTTTTACTTTTTTAATTTTTTAAAAATATTATTTTAATTTTTTTATAAAATTATTTAGTACTTGTAAGTTAAGTACTATTATCTACAGGTATTATATAATTATTATAAAAAATAAAAAATATTTAGTTAATACCTATAAAGAATTATTATAAATAAATTTTATAAATAGTAGTATTTTTATTTAATTATTTTATTTAAAGTTAATATAGTTTTATAGGTACTATTTTAATATATTATTTATTTTTTTTATTTAACTATTTATTTATAAGTAGTAGACTGTACTTAAGCCTTATTTCATTATTAAAATATAAATAAAATTTAATTAAAAACTTTTTATAAAAACTAATTTATACTCTGTAATTACTTTTCTGGGTATTTTATACAGCTAAAAGATTTTTTTAAAAAAGATTATTATAAGCTTTTTTTTAATAGTATTTTAAAAATTAAAATAAAGTAAGCTATTTTACTAAACTGGTTTACTATAATTATAATATTATTATAAATTTTTTATAAGTTTTTATCTTTATAGGTACTTACAGATAAATTTATAATAAAGTTTATAGTTATTTTTTTTTAAAATTTTATAGTAGATAATAGTAGTTTTAATAGCCTTTATTATTTTTTATAAATTATTTATCTATTTTAATATACTTTATATATATAGTAGTAGTTTTATATAAATTTAACTAGTTTTAGCTACTAAAATTTTTATAAAATTAACTTTTAGATTTTTACTTTTATAAAATATTTTATAATAGAATTATTATATAGTTTTATAAAAATCTTTAGTTTTAGCTGGTAATTATCCAGAATATATAATTTTTTTATAAAATAAAGTAGTTTTTAATTAATATTTTATTATAGATAATTTTTTTATAGGTATTTTCTACTACAAGGCAAGCTGCCTCTGCAGTTTTTTTTTTATTTTATTTAAAATATTTTTTTTATAAAATTATTTTTTTACAGCTGCTGGAGTAGCTTTTATATAAAATTAGTAAATAAATTTTTATAATATATACTTTTATCTACAGTTATTTTTATTATTTTTATATAAAATTTTAGCTAGTTTAGATCTGCTGTAGTATCTTTTACTAATAGTACTTTAGCTTTTATAAAAGTAGCTGTACTTTTTTTTAGATTTAAAAAATTATTTAACTACTGTAGTACTATTTTTCTAAGTTTTTTATAGTTTTTTTTTATAGTTTTTTTTTTATAGTTAGATTATTATAATAGGGTGTCTGCTAGATTCTATAAACCCAGCTTATATATTAAAAAAAATTTAAATACTATAAAATTATATTTATCTAATCTATCTTTATAATAATTTTTTATTAGTTATAAAATATTTAAAGTTTTTATAGTTTATAACTACTTTTATTAGATACTTTATATTCTTAAACTAGTATTACTACTTTTTAAATAATTTTATAATTATAAAATATTTTTAATTATAGATACTGTAGTTCTGCTCTATAGAAATTATTTTTTATAAATAAAATACTACTGGTTTTTATTAGTCTTTTTAGTTTTTTTATAATAGTATTTTATTAATTATAAAGACCAAGGCATTTATTTTAATTTATAAAATTTTTTTTTTTAAAATATACTATAACTATATTTTCTGTAAATATATTTTTTAGCTTTTAAAAGCTTTTACAGACTTTTAGTATTAAAAAACTATATCCAGTTTTTTTTTTTTTTTTATAAGATATTTTAGTAAAGTTTATAATTAGTACTATAATTTATAAGTACTTTTTAATAAAGTATCTATACTAATTTATAAAATCT
>NW_020291760.1:0-50040 GCF_003184785.1 Aspergillus japonicus CBS 114.51
GGGGGGCAGAGAGAAAGTAACTAAGTGGGAGGAGGGGTGTGGGAAATGGTTCGACTCGACCCGGAAAAGAGAAACCTGGGCAGAAGAAGCGGCCTAAAAGGCTTCGGAGAGGACGAAGCAAGAGGTTATTCGGCAGGAGGAAAACCGCCTGAGAGCAAAACACCTCGTGGGATCCGAGGGTATGGTGGAGCGCGTGGGCCCGTAATCTTTTTACGCTCTTTAGTAATGAAACGGAGTTGGAGGCAAAGGTTTTTCAGAAGGGGAAAGGGGTGGGATTGGGGGAATTAGCCTGGAGAGAACAGACGTTGGAACAAAAACAAATAAAATAAAATAAAAATAAGATTTAAAAAAAGAATAGGGAGAGAAACTTTGGAAAGGGAATCATAGTCGACGGGAGAGAGAGAGAGAAAGAAGAGAGAAAGGGAGAGAGAGAGTAAAGGTAATTACTCGTGGTAGCGGGTATGTAAGCGGAAAACCACTAGTAAGGGTACCGGTACTGGTATGGTAATATCGTCGTCACTCATACTGGAGGGGCCGCCCGGAGGATTAACTCTTATTTGTCCTTTGTCTTGCTCCAGGAGCGGAGTGCTGCCGCTTTGTGGTGACGGGTCCGTTGCCAGTAAAGTAGTCCGACCCACTCCTTTTCCTTTTCGTGGATTTTTATCAGGACCCCAAAAAGAGTCACTGGTGGTTAACCAGATTGCTTGTAATAATTTCTCTTTCAAATGGTTACTCTGTTGGATGGATATGGATGCTGTTCGTTCATTTCTTTTTCATTTTTGTCTTTTGTTTTACCCCTCTCTCACTCTCTTTTGTATGGTCTACCGACTCCTCTCTTTGGCCCCCCTCCCCCCTCCCCCCTTCCCCTCAATTGCTCATCGATGAGATACCGGAGGATGGTGGTGATGGTAGGTAGATAGATAGGATAGCTGATGGTCACTCCTCGTAACCCCGGCTAAGCTTTCCTTGTTCGAATGTGCCTTCTGCTTCTTTACCTTTCCCTGCTCTTTTGTCCCTAACTTACCACTCCTCTCTGTCTGTCAATTTTCCCGTCCTTTCTACTCTTAAGCGGCAGCGGCAGACTCCGCCGAAGTTTGTGGCGAAATCAAGGAACAGGAGAAGGCGACGACCATTTTTTTTTTTTTGGTTCTCATTTCTCATTTCTTTTTTTTTTCTTGTGGCATTCTTCTCTGGTCCGTGATCTCTTTCTTACCTTTCTCTGTTCTATCAAACCCCACCGATGAGTCTGTTGTGGCGTGGAGCGTTATCCAACAATACATAGAATGTAGATATGAGGTTCAAAATAAACTTATGGTACGTAGTCTAGTCGAGGATTAATGTTGATAGGGGTTTTAGAGCTTGGATAGTCTACCCGCGATTCGGGACGGACGGTGCGCGTGTCGAGTCCTGGCCGCAGGGAGGCTGTCGTGAACCTAGCGTGCTCTGCGCCCGTGGATACTCACCCAAGATCGTTGGTCAACGTCCGGGCTGCGTGGGTAGGTAATCTATTTAGTGGACAGGCGAAGATGGAGCTAGGAATGGCGTGCCCTAGGAACGGCTTGAACGGTCTAGGTAAAAGCCTCGACGACTAGGGGCAGAGTGGGTGTAGTAGCGCAGCCCGGCGGAGGAGGGGGGGCGAAGCGAGTACCGCGTGCAGGGTCCGTAGCAGAGAGGGAGAGGAGCGGCTCGACAATAATGTTACTGCTGTATCTAACGAGCTTCAGCTGGAGACAAGACAGGTCCAGGCCATGGTAGAGGGGCAAGGCGACAAGACTGAGTGGCACGAGGTAACTAATCATCACGCAGAGATATTATTCAAATGAATCAAATCATCAAGAAAAAAAAAACAGATTGCACTTGATCGTACGGAGTAGATAATGGTAGTGGTACTCTCAATGCTAACAATAGCACTTGATTGACAGTCCAGAAACGGTGCAAAGACGGCGGCGGGTGATGCCGGCGATGGCTCCTCGGATATAAGCAAACTTGGGTTAGAGACCAGATATGGAGGGGGAGAAACGGGGAGGAAAAGTGGAAATGATACTTGATCCGTTACCAACACCCAACCCCCATCATTATTTTTTTTATTATTATCCAGATGATGAATCCAAAGGTTGTGCCGGTCAGCTGTCGCGGACTTGCGGTACGGCCGACTTCAGGGGGTCTGGTCTCCTCCAACCGAAGTATGGCCGTAGCAGTGCCAATGGGAAGCACGTCGTTTTGGTGGACCCCCGTTTTCTGATAGTAACCACCTCCTATCGCTTGTCAATTGGACAACTCTCTGTCGCTCGCTCTCGCAGAGGCCATTGTTATCTTACTGTTCGTAGACCAACATCCACCGCGCTGAACTCATACATCGCTGCTTGTAGCAGGCATAAATAGGTAAAAATGGGAAGCGGAATTAAAAGGGGATTACATCCCAATATGATGATATGCCTTTGCCTCGGGTGCAGTGTAACCGGAACAGTCATCCATGAGTTATCTGCTTGCCCGCGCAAGTCAGGAACGCGTCAGTGGGGAACACGAGGCTACCAGCCCAACCGATGTTGGGAATAGTCTGCCCGTCGGACAAATTAGGCTCCTTACTAGCAGCCTACAATGGCACGGAGCGCACTAGTGGAATATCACGTATTCATCCTGCGCCAAACAAGCAAGATAGAGTCGGGCATGGATCAATCCAAGAGATTTGAGTCGATTTCGAGGATTTCAAGTTCTATGGGGAGTGGGAAAGGGAAATGTATGATCCAAGCGACCGGAAGGCAGCCGTGAGAGGGGGCAAGCCAGCAGGAAATTGGAATCGGTATTCGGTTTTCTTGACGGAGATTCGTACTTTTGTCTCTTTATCGCCTATTGGAATAATAGGGAGATCCTGTACCGGAGACGACGCACCCACGCCTTGGTATTCCGCTCGGTAGGTTTGCGCTGTGTGCTCGCAAGTCATCGGGACATGTCGACGCGCGAATAATGACAGTGCTGCTGCTCGTAGTCCAAACCATCTAATGGCTGTGCAGTTTGACGAATGATCAATGCTATAGCCCATGCGATCGCATCTTCAGTTCACATCTCAGCTTAGTGGAGTACTGTACAGTGCATACCCATTTTCCTTGAGTTGCTCCTTGGGACACTCTGTGTCAGCGGCAGACACCCTTACGGTAGGGAGGAGGCTGGGGAGGGGAACTAAGCTGGGAAACCCACACTCAGTGGACTCTGGAGTCTGGAGGGTGTATCCTGGGCTTGGCTGTACCCATCACCATGAACTTTATCGCGGATTTTATTGGACTAGACTTGAAAGATTTTCATGTCGGTGCAGCGAAAAGGAAGAGTGTGAGTGTGTGTGTGATAAGGTAGGGGACCAAATGGTTCAGCCCATCAGCAGATTAACGGGAGTACTCCGGAACAATCATCTCCCCAGCGAACGGTTCTTGACAATTAGGCCTATTGTTAGGGTGGTTCAATTGGTTGATATCCAGAAGCAGGTCGTTCACCTGTGCAGCATCAGAAGTCCAGGACACAGTGAGGGTGGGCTGAAAACCGATTATCTGATAGGAAGGAAGGCTAGGCGCAAGCTGAGAAGCAAAAGGGGACGCAGGAAATGCAAGGCTCCAGTCTCGGAAAGCCTCTCCTCCTTAAGCAAGAGGTGATTGGCATCTGGTCTGGGTCTTCTCATACATACCCCGCGCAAGCGGGACCTGCTAACTAATCGACTACCGGTGAAAGTGATAATCGCGGTTCATCGGGAAAAGGAGACTACGTTCCAAACTTGAAGGTGTTTGTTGTTGCTTTTGATAATCTGTTCTACGTGCTGCAGTGGCCCTTTCACCCTCGGCTCGCCTCTCATGGTCATCTACCAAGTCTTCTATCAATAAGAAACAACCAGACGCGCAGAACGGTAGAAGTAGAAGAGCAATTGAACAAAGTCGGTCATAAAACAATAAGAGTAGACCACAAGCCCCGTAGAAGGTCACAAGGCGACTAATTATCATACAATATGATTTTGTTTGAAGTGGATCACAAGTAAAAATAATAAGCTTGTAACTTATCGATTTCCAATGCTCCGTAAGCAATGTAAACCCTCCTCCATCCGGAACATCAGCCATACGAGCAGTCAATGGATGTCGCATTATATCCAAAAGTGAGTGACAAGCACAGCTCTAATCGATACCATGCTTATCCTAACGCCAAGAGGGCTATCGAAGCTGCGCGAGACTTAAGATCGGACGAAAGAACCTACCTTGTTCAATGCTCTAGCTTGCTGGGCTCCTGAGTACCGTAGGCGCTTCTTCGAATGTCCACACATTTCTCATGCTGAGGGCGGAATCAAGCCTCCTATCCCCGGATATTACTCCGTATACATGGAGTAACTCAATTACATCGTAATGATACCACATAGCTGGTAAGTACTGTACTTGCGCGGTAAGGCTTGCTATGTAAGGCCTTAGTAAGTATCTTACTGTTTCGGATGCTGGCCGACTACCTTAAACTCAAGCGATGACTGCCCGTCGATCGGGACCTTTCCTAAGAGTGACTAGCCACCATGATTAGTACTGATACCTGACCCACAGGCGCCCTTGGGGTAGCCCGCTGATAGCCAGGCCAACAATTGAACAAGCAACCCTTCCTCATCGGGGGTGAAGCTGTGACCATAGACTAGCGGTAGTGTTCCCGCCCCTACATCGATGAATGGGTTTGTGAGGCTTGGAGCAGAGTAATGTCGTCCAGCTCAACGTTTGGCTGCTTGGACACAATAAACTCAGAATTTCGCTTGAAAACCATCTTGACTGCCCTACTGTATAGGGCAATGGTCTCAACAATGCAACCAACATGAGCAACGTGTGAGTGTATCGCTCTCGTAATAAAATCTCTATAAAGTGTGACTCAAGGCCCACCCTGACAACACATTGGCGAGTGAGCTTCCAGTGGTTGAGGGCGGCTCTCAAATCATCAATCGTTATTGTTCTCCGACGGACATCCATATGCACATGAAAGGGGCAATCTGCCAGTTCTGGCCCATCGATGATGTAGAGTTGCAGTGCAGCATCTTTTCTTTTTTTTTCCCTCTCTCTCTCTCTCCTTTTACCCACTTCATTGATTGCTTCATTCGCCTCTGGCTTGTGATGGCTGTTGCTTGCGTGCTGCATAATTCACTTCCCTTATTCTGCATGGGATGCGCATACTGGTTGGTATGCCAATGATAAGCGAGGTTGGTCTTGTCTCGCTTTCGGTACATCCCTGACTCGCGGGCTCGATGGCTTAAGCTCCAGAGACTACTGTGCTCCGTGAGTAGGCACATAACCACGGGCAGACCTTCAAGCTACCTACCTGCCTCATCGCTCTAAGCCTTAAGCGTGATCTGAAGTGCTCCACGTGCGCAGACTCAGAGTCCTGTAGTTGGCCAGTGGTTGACAGCGGTGTCTCACCAGATCAAGCGGCGGCCGCCCTGACACTTCCGAGGCGCGATACTATCTGAAAACGGAAGGTGGATAGCACAGGCTGGAGCTAAAGATCCATTCGATGACATGAGCCCATGTACAGCACGTGACCATGCCTCTCTCCGCGGAGCAGAGCGCACCTGGCAGGGTCAAATTGATACCATTTCAGTATCAGTTAAACGGACAAAGAGAGCCAGTGACCTAGTGCTTTCTCTCCTCATCTCGTCTCTGCGTCCCTGTGCGTAGGTCCTCATATGAAGATCTGCTATCTGATGCACCGTTAATTAGTGGGTGTCGAGAACCATACTCCTGGACTGAAAGATGAAAATACTATTCCGTACCTATGCATATCAAAGATGAAGGTACTGTACACTCGTCAATAACTTATCATGCATCTCGGCCCAGGAGCGGTAGGTTGGGTTGGGGCATTGCTCGCCTGCCATCAGCTTCCCGTGCTTGCTCAGAACATGATGGAAGACAGGACAGCTACCACTTGCCGAGGACTTCTCTACCTTGGTGGACGGTCGATGACCCATGCGATACAATACCGACTGCATAACCAAGGGGGACACTCTAGGATGGAAATGGTTATCATTCAGGTTTCCACACGGCTCTGCGGCTCTGTCTCCGGGCCTAGATGTGGAGCGAAGAATGGAGCCATGGATAGGGTTGTTTTGGCGCAACTCGCTATGTTGATAAGTCTTGACGCCGGAGGGAGGTTCGGAAGACGATTCGGGAACCGCCGCCCCATCTCTTGAATTCAGAAGTCCCACCCAGAACAGTGGCAGGAAAGGCAGCTCAGACGTCCAATGAGAACATTATCGACTTCCTCTATGGTGAGTCCTTTCGACATCGATGCAGTCGGTAGCTACGCTAGGAGCAGCTTAAGATAGCATAGCTTCAAGATCGCTGCACAGAGACAGACCCAAACTCGGTTCCACACCCGCCGCTCTCATGCTGTCTCACTGACAGGTGAGGCACGGGGGGGGGAGAAACCGGCATGAGCTTGAGTGGGAGATCAAGTTAACAGCATATCGCGCGATCAGCAGCGCAATCAGACGATCCCACTTTGTTCCAACCTGCCGTGAGCATCTGGTTCTGGACTTATGGTAGAAACCAAAGTACAGTACGTACATACAGTACGTCCGTAGTGGTATAGTTACTGACTGGTTCCGGGTCCGGGCCGGTTCTCGGACTGCCAAGCAGATTGTTGTATTTGACCAGACCAACAGCAACAACAATTTTGAGTGGGCCACTACTCGGGCGATCAACAAGTCATGGATGATGGACTTGATGGGAGGCTTTGCATCAGAGTCAATAAGAATATGATTATTCTGCACAAAAAAAATAATAATAAGTAAAAAGGGTAAAAAAGTCTCATGCAGAATAAAAGCACCAATAGGATAAATCAAGACACTTTCCCCTAGGTAACATCACTTGAGCAAGCAGCAGCAGCAACAACAACAAACCATGAACAGACACAGACCACTGTTCCCGACTCGATTGTCGAGATTTCACTTGAGCCATTCAGTGACATGGTGAATGTCTCAAGGTCGATATACCTACTGTCTTCGGCCGGAGATCCCGCCAAGATTTAGCTATTGATTCTGAACGACTCGTGAGGATTTATTCTCCTTCTGTATGGGGAGTCGTTATCCCCTTTACCAAATTGGGTCCAATGCAGGCCCATCGTCAGCATGCCGTAATTCCTCGACGCTTTCTATCATCAGTACAGAGTATAATCTATTTATGCTGTCGGTTATATTACTTTTTGCCTCTCTACCTGCGTGCTTTGCCACTATGGCGAAAGGTAACATGTTCCATGCATATTCTACGCCTGCTCTAAAAGCAGGTCAGGCTGAGAAGCGTGTCGGTCGGTCGGTCGGTTGGCGAGGCATAGGCATGGGCATGAGCATGGGCATGGGCATGGGCATGATTGGGGGCTAGCTGACCAGCGTCGGTTCATGCCATCCATTATCTCTTATTACGTTAGTTCATAGGTGGGCCAGTCCTGTACTCCGTAGTGTCTAGGCTTTCCCTAAGCTTGAGCCTTGAAGCCCTCTGTTTCCCATATTATTATTGAGATTCTTTTGTCGATTTGACACTATCGGCGGATATCCCGACTTCCGCATATTGAACCATTTAGGACCGCCTAACAGTACTCCGTACCCGAACCATAAAGAAAGACAAAGTAAGTTAACACATACTCTTTTTTTTTTTTTTTTTTTTTCTCTTTTCCTTTCCTCCTCCCCGGTTCCCCTGACGTTTGTGACTTCGCCGTACCTCTAACCTGGTCGGGATAAGCGGGGTTTTGCCTAAAGCTGCATTTGCTTCCAGGCCGCTGATTCGCAGTGGATGGGGAAAATGATCCCACTAGTTGTAAGCCTAGCGGTATTTGACCGAGACCAAGGAGACTACCTAGTAAGGAGACCCAGTTTCCGGTACATGGTGACACTTACTGGTACTGTACTGTACATGAAGATACAAGTACCCGCAATAGCTTTGAGGTCCCGCTTACATGAACATACCTAACAAGTAACTAACAACTGTACTCCGTACTCCGTAGTTACCCAACCCAACTTGAAGAGGCACACCGAGGTACATTTCAATCTTCATCCCATCCCCCCAATTCCTCCCACCCATGTCGCGGAGGACCTTGGCTTGCAGAAACCTGCATTGCTCGGCTACTCGATGTACTCTTCAGTCTTGCCATGGATGGTAAATGGTGTGGGGAGTTCCTTCCTATATGATTTATGCTGCCTGGAGCATCCCTGAAGCGCGAATGACCACGTCCAAGCACAACAGCACCACCATCAGCACCACCATCAGCACCACCATCACAACTCAAGACAACAACAATCATCCATCAGCCCCAATTGAGTTGATATGGACCTCCTGACTCAGTCCGCTCAGCGCAGATGAGGTGGGATTGACTTGACCCACTTCTGGGAAAATCCGGAGGATTTGTCATTGTGGATTAATTACGCGATTATCTTACGGTAAGATAATGCCTCCCACCCTGGGTTCTCGCCCATCACTGCGATAACATGACCCTCCTTCCATTCGATCACGTTTTCCCTCTCATAATGGAAACTGTTCAGCCGGAGTCAACAGTCGTGGTGCGTTGGTTGGAAACAGAAGCATCTGTCTTGCTTCAACAACTGACCATACTTTCAAGCCGGTGAAACCACTAGATAGATCTCGGAAATGATACTCCACAATCCACATCCTCCCCCGGGACCTTCTAAGACAAGCACAACAGTACGGTAGGGGAGCGAACCGGACTAAAATCCTCGCA
The DNA here is from genome assembly GCF_003184785.1 of Aspergillus japonicus CBS 114.51. Classification (NCBI taxonomy): domain Eukaryota; kingdom Fungi; phylum Ascomycota; class Eurotiomycetes; order Eurotiales; family Aspergillaceae; genus Aspergillus; species Aspergillus japonicus. Next base: position 8,728 of record NW_020291760.1, read on the forward strand.
ATCTCAAATCATGACTGATAGGCAGCACTTCCTCCCCTCCCCCCCCGCAGTTGAGCCTCTCTCCGACCCCGGACGGGCTTGGCCTCGCTCGCTCGCGGATCGGCAAATCTTGGTCCGGTTAGCATCTGGGGACAAGGCGCTCCTTCTCCTCCATCAACAACGCAGCTGGCGACTGCTGGATGTCGCCATTTTTGCCGACCTCGGTTAGCAGTTATCCGCTCGCCAAATAAGTGACTCTCTCCTGGCACTCCTGCTGCATCCGAAGTCGCCTCTGCTGACCTACGGAGCAACGCCAGTTTGCCGGGGGAAAGGTCTCCGTGGGGAAGCGAAGTCGCAGGTTCGTCTGACGGACTGACCCTACAAGGCCTGCGAACGTTTACCTGATGGCACGATGCTCCTCCTCTAGGCGGGGGGCAAATCAAGTCAAGCTTTGCGTATGAGATGCAGGTCGGCTTAGCCAGAGTCCACTGAATGCGCTACCTACAGAATTGACAAGTGGAAAATTAATGTCCGTCTAGCTGCAGCTGCATGGCTGCGATTTCTCCGCAGTCAGGATCTATATGCGGGGTCGAGTGCGGTCGCTATGACCCCAAAGCGCGAGTGCCTTCGCACGCAGTGTGTATAAGAAACCGTAGAGACGGCGGGGAACGGGGCCTGCTGGCGGTCCTACATACAGCTTTTAACATTGTGCAAGGACTTCCATTCGAGCCATAACTATGCTCGCTCTCTGGCAGTGCCTGGCCCTCGCGGTTATTCCTACAGTATCAGCATTCTCCTCCGGTTCGTCTCAGAACAGGGCGTTCGACTGGGACTCGACGAAATACCTGTCGGTGTTTCCCTGGGCAAATGCACCCTAACTCTGGCTGATACTTGAGCATCAGAATAGCGTTCGGTGATTCCTACACGTACGTGCAGGGAACTCACGGACACCAAAACTATAGCTTCATCGGGGATCTGCAGAACTTCGCATACGATGCTCGGACCCTGCTAACGGATAAGATCGTTCAGAACCAGGTTTGAAACCATGTTTCTCTGGTGATTTTCTCGCGGCTATGGCCAGTCACTGACCGAACGTGCTGGATGGAATGTAGACAGCAACGGCGGAAGGAGGGCCCAACTGGGTTGAATACCTCACTGGCTGCGGAGTGGAAGATGGAATCATCTCACCCTTTGACTGCGAGAGACAGCTCTGGGACTTTGCGTTCGCGGGGTCTGATATCTCCGTTGCATAGTATGTATTCCTTGTAGACGAAACATGGACTATCGGGGAGCTGACACCTCCATCACCCCAACAGCACCCCCCTCCACCACAACTACACGGTTTCTCTCGTCAACCAGGTGACCCAATTCACGACCTACGGCCAGCCGGTCCTCTCGCGGCACATCTCCGCGCCGCAGACCCTGGTCGCCATCTGGATCGGGATCAACGACATCGGCGACAGCTCCAAATACGCCGTCGACTTCCCGGCCTTTTACGACACCCTCATCACCACCCTCTTCGCCTCCGTCCAGGAGATCTACGCCCAGGGCTACCGCTCCTACCTGTTCGTCAACCTCCCGCCCCTCGACCGCACCCCGGGCAACCAGGCCCTGAGCCGGCCCTACCCGAACGCCACGCAGGTCGCCTGGTACAACGACGCGCTGGCCCGGCACGCCGCCGCCTTCCACCGCAACCACACGGACACGGCCGTGCACCTGTTCGACGCGCACCGGACGCTCAGCGAGATCATGGACCACCCCGCGGCGTACGGCATCGTCAACACCACCAACTTCTGCCCCGGGTACGACCAGCCCGATATCGCGTGGAACTACCGGGCGTACGGGTGTCCGACCCCGCTGGAGGAGTACTTCTGGTTCAACTCGGGGCATCTGACGAGCCATGTGCATCGGATCCTTGCGAATGTGTTGGAGGGGGAGCTGAGGGAGTGGTCGAAGTGAGGGTGGTCTGGGGGTGGGGGTCGAACTCATCGATGATCTAGTAGACATACTTCGGCTTGAAAAAATATGCTTTTCGTGCTTTATTCGAGACTGACGCAGGTAAGACTCCGTAGCGTGGTCTACCATATCAATCTCGGACCTATATGTAGTTAAGTTGTGTATATACATACCACTGGCGCCTGCTTATTGGTCCTCGGGTATGTCAGCCACTTGAGAAGTCGAGCATGCTACCACTTGAGTATACCTTCCTCCTGTACGTTGGATATACGGACCTGCTTACCGAATTTCGTAAGGTGGTCGATGGTACATCCTCCTCGCCAGTGCGGATCCATAGAACTATATAAACACACGGGGGACCCGTCAACCAAACATCTCAACCAGAGACCAACGACCAACAAACCACAACCCCCCCCCAAAAGCCGATACACACAACCAGCAAACACGGCCCATAAAGCCCACCACCCCATCAACCACGTAAATCCCACAGAAAACCCACAGCACCAAGACAAGACGAGCCCACCCCAAACCCACCAACAAACCACCAGTCCACCACCAGCAACCACGCAGCACCAAGCCCGACGTCACCATCAGATAAGCAAGCGTCCCGAACACCGCAAGATAAGCACCAACTCTTAGATCGCGACTGACCTCACGATGACCACCAGCGCTGTTATACCCCGGGCATGACGCAATGAATCATCAACGCAGACTGCAAGCCATATGCCAACAACGTCCGATATGGTGTAGTGGCTAACATCGCCGTCTCTCACACGGCAGCCGGGGGTTCGATTCCCCCTATCGGAGTGCAACAGCAGGGTCTTCTAGACCTTGAATTTCTTTTTTCATGGTTCATGCTAGGTATCACTAATGCAGGAATGCTTTTCTATGTATGCTTTTTTATCCGGTGCGGAAAGAAGGTAGGTACTGTATGTGGCGGTAGCATGAAAACTGCTGATTCATGGTAGGTAGCCAGCCACTCGACAATCAAAAGTCGAGATGGGGTGGGATAGTCAATGTTCTTTAAAAGGTATCTTACAAGCGAAGCTAATATCCTTAGTAGACAAGGCAAGCAAAACACCAAAATTACATCGCAACGGCCCCGTCACCCAGGTCAAATTACAATTGAATGACTGACTGGAGGGTGACAATCGGTGACGGATCACCCCCTACATTAGCTTCCAGTCCCGGTACCCGGGGCCAAGTATCACGGATGCACATGCCTGGTGGTTGGTTTGCAGCTGCAGTGCCCGCCGCTGCAACGGACCAGACCATCTAGTAGACTATTAGGTATAACGTCTCGTATTCCCTTGCAGGCACTAATGCCGGTGACCCAGTCGTGCCGCCGACTGGCGCAGAAGCTGCATGGCTGCCGCTGGATCCTATCACGATCCCTTTTGAAGATGAAGCCTATAAGACATGTGACTATCCTGACACAAATTGTGCCGTTTCGGTATTCATTTCAGATAGGTACATTTTCTCCAATTATCAGTATGCAAAGGAAAAAGCTACACACTATCTAAGAACCAGCTGCTGCATGTCAAGCCGGAAATACAGAACTTTTGTGAAAGAACACACATAAAACAGAGATTAACGCATACCCACAAACCGGGGTGTGACCGATGACCCCTGATCCCAAGGAACCAAGGCGTCTCCTATATGGTTAAAACACGCAACGTAAAGAGTCTATCGTGATATCGACGAACGCCGCCCGTACCGAATTACGAAAGGAAAAAAGCCGGATAATCATGCGCAGGCAAGGACGAAAGGGAAAGCAGGTCTACCAGTGTGAAAAGATACAAGCTCAGTGACTGAACTGGGCGTCGGGCACAGTTTACCAACGACGGTTGCCGCCGATGGGAGCAGCGTTGGACGCGGTGTAGTTGTTACCACCACCACGGCCACGGCCACGGCCACCCCAGCGACCGTGGCCACCGTGGTGACCGCCGCCGCCGCTGTAGCGAACCATCTCAGCAAGACGGGGATCGATCTGCTGCTTAGCCTCAGTAAGGATGGTGACCAAGTCACGAGCCTGCTTAGAGTCTGCAAGAAAGGAGTCAGCGCAAGTACATTCAAGGAGAGACGGACGGCAAACTTACTTTCAGTGGTAAAGAAAGTGACAGCGGTTCCCTTGTTTCCGGCACGACCAGTACGACCAATGCGGTGAACGTAGTCCTCGGAGTTGTTGGGGTAGTCATAGTTCAGCACATGGGTAATGTCGCGAACATCTTTAAGAAAACATGTAACGTTAGCAAACAGAGCATTAGTCAAGCGAGCAACGTGGCCGAGGAGGTGCCCATTCTCAGTCGTGTGAGACTTGATGCATCACTCTCTCTTCTCGGGACTTTCATCGAAGATCCGTTGTGGACGAGTCCAAGGGGTGGCAAAATCGCGGTCCTAGAGCAACCTTGGAATGCAGCGTTCAATAGGTCGGTAGAGAAAGAACCCCAACTCTCTACCAACCGAGATCACAAGTTGTAGACGGGTGAATCAGAACAGAGATACTAGTAACATCTGCTACACTGCACTGTGAGTCCAAGGTTCTCCTGGCTTGAGAACCATTTCAGGAGACCCGACATAGCCTGGACGAGTCATTTAAACACCAACTTAGGGTGGAAGAGAGTCGAGCACCGTGCCATTGTCACACAACCTCAATCGGGTGGTGCCTTGGAGGCGACAAAGGAAGGGGAGGGGAGGAGGGGGGGAGTTTGCAATATCATCATACCAATACCACGGGAAGCCACGTCGGTAGCCACCATGATTGGGCTCTTGCCCGTCTTGAATTCGTTCAAAACCCAATCTCTTTCTTGCTGTTGCTTGTCACCGTGAATGGCTGTGAAAACACATGTTAGCTCATGTTCTGGTAGGAAAAGGTGTTAAGGTAAACTTACAAAGGGCGGGCCATCCGTCCTGGCGGAGGAAGCGGGTGATCTCGTCAGCGATACGCTTGGTACCAGTGAAGATCAGACACTTGTTGCCGCGGTTCTCCATGATCTTCTCGAGGTGCTTGATCATGCGGTCACGCTTCTCGAACTCAGAGACAACCTCGACGATCTGAGTGATACGGTGGTTGGCAGAGAGATCCATGGAACCGATGTTGACCTGGATGTAGTCGTTGAGGAAGTCAGACGCAAGCTGACGAACCTCCTTGGGCCAAGTGGCGGACCACATGCAAGTCTGACGGTCGGGGCGAATCTGGGAGATAATCTTGCGGATCTGAGGCTCGAAACCCATGTCCAGCATGCGATCCGCCTCGTCCAGAACGAGATAAGTGACACGACGAAGGTTGGTGCGGCCAGCCTCGAGCATGTCAATCAGACGACCGGGAGTGGCAATGCAGACCTCGACACCGCGGCTGAGGTCGCGAATCTGAGGGCCCTTGGGCACACCACCGTAGACACAGGTGTTGCGAATACGGGAGGACTTGCCGAACTTGGAGATTTCGGCCTGAATCTGAACCGCCAACTCACGAGTGGGAGCAAGGATGAGGACAATGGGTCCATCGCCAGGGGCGAGCAGAGGCTGGGCGTTGATGTGAACGATAGCGGGCAGACAGTAGGTCAGGGTCTTTCCGGAACCAGTCTCAGCAATACCGACGACATCACGACCAGAGAGGGCCATAGGCCAACCCTGAGATTGAATGGCGGTGGGGCGGTCGAAGCCCTGGGCCTTGACCTCGCTCAAAACGTACTGAGGGAAGCCAGCCTCGTCGAAGGTCTCAACGGGGCGAGGGACGTTCTTGCCCTGGACAGCCATCTCCTTGCTCTTGCGGAACTCGTCGACTTCGCGCTGGGAGCGAGCAGCAACATCGGGGTGCTCCTTGTAGAAAGACTTCTCGAACTTGGGAAGGGAGTCCATGTCTAGTCAATTCATATTAGTGATTGCAAAGAGATGGAAGTGCAACCTGCGAACTTACCCCATTCTTGCTTCTTCAAGCCGGCGCCGAGGTTGGACATTCTGTCACCACCAGCAGCGCCTCCACGGCCACCACCGTAACCACCACCGCCATAGCCACCGCCGCCGTAGCCACCACCACCACCACCTCCGTAGCCGCCACCACCACCACTGTAGCCACCGCCGTTACCGTAGCCACCACCACCGCCGCGGGAGCTGCTGAGATGTTAACTATTGCTGACCTAGAAAACAACACAAGAGATCCTAATAATGACATACCGGTAAGAATCACGCTGGTAGCCGCCGCCACCGCCGCCGCTGCCGTTGTAGGAGGACATGCTGAGGTTTTTGTTGTGTGAAGTTGCAAGTTTTTAGGATTGGAAGGCAAAAAGTAAGCCGAACAGGAAAACGGTGGGAAAGAGAGAAACGACTGAGGATAAGATCAGACGAAGCGACACACCCTCTAGGAGACGAGAGGATATGACAAAAGAAGGTGATGAGGAGTAAGAGACAGATGGGAGGGAAAGAGAGATGAAAAAGAGATGTGTTATAGGATGGGAGGAAAGAAGAATGAGGATGAAAGGAGGGAAGGAGGAAGAAAAAGAAGAAAAGGAAGGCGACGGGGGGGGGGAAAAGGCGGGATCTTTGAATGGAAGAAAAAAAAGAGGAAGACTGGAGGCAAAACACCGCCTGATTGGGGATAGCGTAGAGGCAACACCGCCTTTTTTTCCTGGTACTCTGACTAATTGGTCCATTGAGGCTGGGTACTTTTAGTGACTTGTAAGTCCATTCATTTTCAATGGGTGAAACAGCCTCTTTGTTTGTATCTCCTTGTACACTTTTATCTGTACACAATGAACATGCTCATAAATAGTATCTCGGCAGTTGATAAATCGACTCGAGTTTTGTGCTTAGTAGTCTAGTTCTCATCCGATGTACTCTACTCATACACAATCTTGAATCGCTCCTTTTTCAAAGCGACATTCACAATAGTCCGTCATATTGAAACAGAAAGAGTGAATAGTCCCACCAGCTAACAAGATTCGCCACCACCCAGACCCATGTCCCAGAATCTGATCTCCAACTCCGTTGCCCGCACGAAAATCTTAATCAGTTCCTCCATCCGACTGGGCGAGACCTCTCGCATATGCTTTTCAAGCAATTCTAGAATTCGTCATGTTAGCGGGTCCCCATCGCCCCAATCTTTCGCCTCCTGCAGGGAAGGGAGATCCCCAAGGTCGTGCTTGCTTACCAGACCCCAGACGCACTGCCTCGGTGTAGTCGTCGGCGACATAGTTCTCAACCCACTTCCAGTACCGGTTACCCTCCCGCACCGAATCTTGGTCCGTGTAGAGTCGTCGTGCGATAGCTCCGTAGCCGATCAAGCAAGGCGCAAGGGCCATCTGTAGGGCGAGCCAATCTCCCGACTGGCCAACGTCGAGAATATACCGACTATACGCCGTGCACGCTACTTGTACGTAACGACAGAGTCCCCGTTAGCGATTCTGCACCAAGTAACGTATGATAATGGCCGTCAGCGACGGGATGAGAATGGGTCACGCACCAATGGTTTCCGGAGTCTTCTCCATTTCCTCTTTGGTCAGTCCAAAGGAGGCACAATAATCTAGGTGTAACGCTGTTTCGCGTTGGATATGTAGGACAATTTGCGCAGACTGTTCGCGTGAAATGGTCAGTATCTTGGCTTGTCGACCACCGGGTGACACCTCCTCCACCCTCCACCCAAGTAGGATCGGAGCGCGCTTGTGCTTAAAAACATACCGCGGCAATCGACTCCATGCTCCCCGCCTTGTATGCAGCCAAAGCGTTGCTCCGTGCGAACTGAATCTAGTTCAATTCGTCAGCACTGGATCTCGTCAAGTGAGAGAAAACTCGACATGTCATACCAGATAAAGATAATCCTGGACGAGATATGACTTGAATCTCTCCAAAGGGAGTGTGCCATCGCCCAACTGCCGGACAAACTCATGCTCTGTGAACTTCTTCCAAGCTTCCTGAACGTCAGGGCGATCCAGCGCATACTCTATGAACCGACCGCTAGATGACTCGTCAGCACCACATGCTCAACGCCTTCCCTCAGAGTGAAAAAGGCCAAGTGACTCACGGTGCAAACGGCAGGCTATACAACGAATGGAAGTGATTGATCGGCCCACTTCCCTTGCCGATATCGAAGCTGGTCTTGATACCGGCCTCAACGAACCGAACAGCGCTCTGGACGGCGCGCTTCATGCCTTTACCGAGGGCGAGATTGGCCGCAATAGCCGAGGCCAGCGAACAGCCCGTGCCATGCGTGTTTTTTGAAATGAGGAAGTCCGTCTCGAACAAGGTGACTTCCTCGCCGTCATACAGTACATCAACGACGATGCACGCATCTTCCTGATTTTGCGCGGTCTTGTGATCTTTCGTGAGGGGCAGATGGCCGCCCTTGAGCAAAACTCCCTTTGAGCCCAAGGTACAGATCTGCTTGGCCAGCTGTACCATTCCAGGGAGGTCAGTAGGCTCGGAAACATCAACTCCGGAGTCCTTAAGAAGTAGCAGAGCTTCTGGGATGTTCGGAGTGAGGATGGTAGTCAGAGGTAGCAATTTCGACCGCAGAACTTGTACAGCGGCTCCCGGGAGCAGTTGCGATCCACTTGTTGACACCATGACCTGTAGTCCCAGTATCAGAACGGCGAACATATGCTGCATACTGGGGGAATGGACATAGCTACCGGATCCAGCACCACCGCAGGAATCTGATGCGTGACCAGAGCCTCGGCAATAACATTGATTGTCTCCGCGGAGGAGAGCATTCCTTTCGCCAGTCAGCGTACGCACGCATATGATACCACCAGCAAGGTTTCTGATGGAGTCAAGCAGAAAAGCCACTGAGCCAGAAAAGTCAATGGCGAGGAGGTGAGGAACCACGAACCCAGTTTAACTACATCCGCACCGACATCTTCAAGGCCAGCATTGATCTGTTTCTTAACAAATTCAGGCGGAATGATGAAGATGTCTTGCACTCCCAGGGTGTTTTGCGCCGTGAGACCGGTGGTTGCGGTCAGTGCATAGACGCCGTGAGCAGCCAGAACTCTCTGGTCCGCTTCTAGACCCCTGATGTCAAAGGAATTGATTGCATTAGTTGACCAGGCCTTTGGAGAGAACCGTGCACAATTTGACGTACGCGCCACCCGAGCTGTCCGACCCCGCAATGACCAGAACTTTCTTAACCGACATGATAACTGTCGAGTAGCCCAGATTGGAATCGAGTTGCCCTGAATGATTGAGAGAACTGGTGGGGATGCAGATGTTTACACACCGAGCGTGTCAACCCGGCAATGGATGGCGGGAGTCACTGATCGGGGACCGGAGGAGTGCGGGGCCCGGCTTTTGGTGATAAGATAAAAAAAAAAAAGAAAAGAAAAACAGCTTCGGTCTCTTGACTATGCCTTTACTACGGAGTACTACTTACTACATGATACCCTACAACAAAAAATCCATAGATGCAAAATTGAATCCATGCCTATTCACCTTATCATGCTGTCGTTCCAAATCTGGTAATACCCGCTATCCACATAATAAAACAGAAAAGTTGTCGATATGTACAAATGGAAATAGATCTATTAGAAACCAATCATGGCAGCATGAAGCGGAACAGACTATCCATCTCGACCCATTGTCGTCCGCATTTCTTTAGATATGCGTCCACGACCCCCTTGACAGTTCCAAACCGGGTACGGTTGAACTCAACTAACGCTGCCACACTGTCCTTCTTCTCCGCATTCCCATCCTTCTCAGCCGCGGTTCGAGCCTTGTCGACATCCCAAAGTCCAGCAAAGTAGAGTAGCTGGTTGTACATCTGCTTTTCCGTGTACTCGTAAGTCATGCGACCAAGACAACCTTCAGCGTGGCCTTTGGGACCTAGGCAGCGGTGCCCGTACACACTGATCTGACGCGTCCGGTTGCCGCAGGCCGTATCGTCGCAGACAAGCCAGCCCTCATAGTATTTGGAAGTCTGGGCCCGGATCTGGGTTTCCAGCTGCGCAACGATGGTCAAAACCGAGAAAGGTTTCTGACAGGCTTGGTTGGGGCAAATAACGCCATTCGCTGTGCACATATGAACAGACCCGAGCAACCCTTCGAACACCGATTTCTCCTTGCATGACCGACAGGTGAGGGTGAGTCGAGCTGCACTTTCGAAACGGACCGAATCGGGAATTTGCGATTCCAGCGGGAAGATGTCAGCGTTCTGCTGGTTGCTTCCACTAGAGGTGTTGATCTGATATTTGCGCACATCCAGGCCCAAACACTCCGCCAACCGAACAGCATCAGTACCGGGAATAGGAGCACATAGACGTTCAATAGGCGGGAAGATCTGCTTGAGCAAATAGAACTCGATGTCGGGCTTGAGTTCCGAGTCGGGCTTCATCACGTCCTGCAGTGTATACGAACGTTTGGCCGGCGGGAGGGATGCAGTTTCCGAATCCCCACTGGTCACGATGTAGGAGATAACGTCATTGGGACGAACCGTCTTTCCCCGAGCTAGCTCGCGCAGGGCGACCTGTACTGGAGGCATTGTCTCCTTGTTGGGGTATTCCTCGGGTCGCTTGGAGAGTTTCTGGGAGAAATGTTAGCATTCTTTGGTCTTTACTGTCCTCAAACCGATAGTCCATACCGTATAAATCACGTATTTCTGCACAGGGACAGTGAACTCTCGCATCTTGCCTGCAAGTTCGCGCAGGTAGTCATGGATACGGTTGAGAACAAGCTCTTGGTCCTCGCCAGAGAGAACCTCATTCAACAGTTTCTGAGAAACTTCCTTCGACAGTGAGCAGTACTCACGTCTCTTCATGTCGAGACCCTTGACCTCCAGCTTGTCAACGTACTTGCCGTCTACTTCTGTGATGTTAACAGCAGCGTACTTCTTCTTGGCATGCAAGAGGAGACGCCGGAAGATGTTATCGATATCGATCTCCAATAGCCGGTATCGCTCATTGACGGACTTCTTGAATTCCTCACCGACCTTGATCGCATCACTGATAGTGTCCATGTTCGTGTTGATCATGACGGAGTCAGTATCACCATAGATAACACGGAGTTGTTTCGACTCCGCCAGCTCCTTGGTGCTTCTGAGAATCTCACGCCCCTTGAAGGTAGTAAGCATGGCCAAGGGACGAGCATAAAAGCGACTCTGCGTGTAACCCAAGCATCCGTACATGGAGTTGGCCGTCAGCTTGAAGGCCAATTGTTTCGTGTCCCAGAGAGCTAGCTGCTCAGGCGTCGCGCGCTTGTCTTTCATCAACTTCTTCACCTCACGTCGACGACCGACCAAGGTTGCGATCAGGCGAGGCAGAATACCCTGCTCTTGCTCTGACGACGGGACCTCGGGTACTTTCTCCTCTTTGTCATTCTCGGCCTTGATATAGTTGTCAGTAGGTGTTCAGTGTTTGGTCGAGTTCATACACTCACAGTCGCCGTCCGTTCCACGGTTGTGAAGCAGATATTATACTCCTGAATAATACTCGGGTACAGACTGTTGAAGTCCATGACTAGGACAAAGCGATCATAAAGGCCCTTCTCGGGCTCGAAAACGAGACCACCCTTGTATTTGTCCTTCTTTTTCTTGTCCGCCGAGTCGTCCTCGTCACCTTCCTGGAGTTTCTCTTCAGCTTTCAACAGCTTGGAAGAGTACTTATCAGGACAGATGTATTTGTTCCGGTGGAATTCGTGGAGGAGAATGTACTCGTTCCGCTCAGCGCGCGTACCGCTGAGCGTCCTTGCCCAGGAGTTACCAGCAATATTGGTGAGCACTTTGGTTAGAGGCAACATCTGCAGTTTTAAGACAAGAGCGGCGATGAAATAGGTGTCTGCATCACAATGGTTCACAAAGTTCATGAGACCGTCCTTCGTGGTAGCCCAAGATTTCAAGGCTGCTTCGGTGTCTAGTTCTTGTCTCGTGTTGCCCTGTCCCAAGTAGAGCTCACACATTTCTGTCAGGCTCCAAGATTGACATTTCATCATCAGAGACTTTCAAATGTCAGCACATGTCCTTTTGTGACCGATGCCACTGAAACTTACCTTGCCCATGTCATTAGCCACATCACACATCAGTCGTCCCGCGATCAGATGCCTTTCAGCGAAGAAACCCCCACCCCTGTTGAAGTTCTTAGGCCAGTCTCCACGCTTCAGTCGTCCGAGGCGATGCCATCCTGGCGTCTTCTTTTCCTTGAGTCGGTTGAGAAGAACGCTGAGATCAACCTCCTGGAGCTGGTGCCCCATAAGAACATCAGGATCCATCTTTTCGAACAGTGCCAGGAATTTACTGAGCAGAAATTGCTCGCTCCTTTCCAGCATGAAAGTACCTCGTTGCTTCCGGGTTTCGGTCTCGAAGTGCATGGGATAAGAGGTGCCTACCGGCCGCATAACTGTGAAAGTCTTGCAAGGCAGCTTCTCCGGGGGAGTAGTGTCCGTGAGAGAGACATTCTCGTAGACTCTGGCACTGGCCACCAGGATTTCTTGCTTGTTCTCCTTGATGTTGAGTTGCGTGCGGAATGAAAGGCTCATTAATGTGAGGGGCGGTGCGTCCAGATTCTCGGTATCGGGCACCGGAGAGATGAGCGCAGGCTTCGATACCTGGCATTCAAACTTACACCAGGAGGCATTGTTGACAGCTGAGAAGTCCGCTTCTTCAATTTTGAGCCAACATGGACCCATGATGTTTTTCCAGAGCACAAATTGTTCGAACAATGCCGTGTTAGTACCGAAGACGTGGGAGAATGTCTCCCCCTTGACGTCCATGGGCAATGCAGGCTTATCATAAGGGTAGAGAAGCTTCAGATAGTCCGTTTCTTTCGGAATGCCGGGCACCTCAAACGCATACTTGCGCGTGCACGGCTTGATCTTGTGCATTCCCACTCTCAACCTCGACATCATATCGTCTACTTCGCGATAGACATCTTCCATATCCACCTCTTCATCGGTCTCGCGCCCATGCTTGTGACGGTTCTCTCTGGGAAGAAAGTATAGTTTCCGAAGGATATTGTCGACTTTGACGAAAGCACTGGCATAGGAGCCCGTCTGTTTATTCTTCACCTTTCCAAACAAGCACAGACTCCCGTTGACCTCAGTGAAATCCAACCAGAACATACGTAAGCTGCCATCCTCCTCAACAACGTCTTGTGGACGTAACTTTCCGAAGGTTCGCATCTCAGAGTGGGCGGGGCTGCTGAGGACGTTCAGCTTGCTTCGGACGTCGTTCCAAGATGCATCAACGTCAGGTAGAGCCTTAGCAGGAGAAGAGCTGGCGATCGAAGGATAAGACTCCTTCTTAAGCTTAGGCACTGGTCGGCTCCCAGCCATGTTGATACTTGCTGCCTTGGCTTCGTTCTGTCCGGTAGCTTGCGTGACCTCCATCAGGTCGGTGTCATCCTCGTCCGACTCTTCTACCTTGACCGACACAGCCGTCTTCCTCTCGATGGCCTTGCTGATAGGCGATGAGGGCATCGGGTCACTCATGGGAACGTCCTCATCATCCATGTTGGGAAGCGGGCCATCATCAAAGTCGTCGTCCATGTTGATGTCCGACTGATCCTTTACCGGGGAGACCGGATCACTGTTCTCATCCTTCTTGATATGCGCATCCTTTCGCGTTCTGTCTGAGAGTGGCGGGGACAGGATCCGGACTTTGCGTCGAGTCTCGGACTTGACGATATTTCGGGTCGGTAGGCGTTGCGGAACGACGTTGGTATCGACCTCTCCAAGGAGGTCAGCCATGAAGGCATCATCCTCTGCGGTAGCCACTGGCTAAAGTGGAAAAAAGGCCCAATAAGTTAGAACAAAGCCCAATTTCTAGACCCTCTTCCTCCAAGATCCAAGCCTTCACACAACCTTAACCCGAGGGACAAAAAAAAAAAAAAACTCACCTTGGGCTTCGGGGCGGACGGCGCAGCCCCGCTGTTGAAGTATTTCGAGATCCCGTTGTTGATTTTCTCCTTTCTCTGCTTCTCTTCTTCACGTTTCCGCTTGGCAGCCTTGCTCCGGGCAGGAAGTTCATCGTCCTCGCTCTCACTGTCGTAGTCGGCGCCGCGCTCGTTCCACACTTCGCGACCGTCGTCCGCATATCCTTCGCCGTTGTCGTCGACCACGAAATCGTCCTGGTCGAGCCGATTGCGGATGATCTTCTTGTAGCCTTCGTCATCGACCTCTTCGTAGACATCCCCCTGTTCCTCCACCTCATACGTGGAAAGGCGTTTCTTGCCCGCGGCGCGGAGAGCGCGCAGCTCTGCTAACTTGGCACGGGCAGACATGGCGACCCGACTGTCCTTGGTGCTTCTTATGAAGAGCTAGAGTCCATGAAAAGCCGGTCACTTGGTGAAATCAATTTCGAGCAAGCCTCCGAACAACAATGGGGTCAGAAAGTGGGTTCTGAGGAAGGGGGGGGGCTGAGAGTTGCCGGCTGCTGTTGCTCCGACAGGAAAGGCGGGAATCGCGCGGAGGCGGAGGCAGAGGCAGAGGCGGGCAGATTCAACGCGTGTCGGAAACGCGGTTGCGACGCGCAACCCACCAATCCCGTTAAAGTGGTTTTACACTGCCTATTATAGTAGGCGAACACCAACGCATCACCTACGTAAACTGACATCTCAGTAATTCGAATCGTTCATACCAATGACCGACACAATTTTACCCAGCGAAAAAATTACATTGTCACTGTCAAGGATTCAACTGATTTGCTGCAGGACTAGCATTGACAACGTCATACATATAGCCCATCCTCTGAACTCATGTCGCTATCGTCCACTGCTGTCTGTTAGCGTTATCCGACACCAGTGGAGCCCTGATTTTTACCTGGTACAATCCCATAGTCAAAGGACCCGTCCAGATTCGCCTTCAGAGTTTCACTGATCAGGAGTTGCGCCTCCTCAGTGAGAGTGCTATCTACTGCATTCAGGATTGACAGGTTGAAGCCTTTATTACCGGGCCCTAGCTGCGAGATAAAATCAAGGATCCCATCGGCAGTGAACTTGCTGAAGGCGGGGATTACAAGGCTCTCCAGCTTCGGCAGATGTGTGAACGCCTGAAAAACGGTATCGTCGAAAAAGTCGCCGCTTATCCAAAGCTTTTCCAGACGGGGAAGGAACGCGGTCAAGGCCATGGCATGATCTTGGGTAAAGCCGTCGGAGATGTCTTTGAGGTCCAGCTCACGTAGATTACTCAGCTGGCTCAGTGCTTGTACTAGGATCTCGTTGTCACGGTTGGAAAAGGAGGATTCGCCGCTAAGATTGAGAGTTCGCAGAGTCTGCTGGCAGGCAAGGGCTTCATGAAAGGCCTGACTGCCTGCCATGCTATACCGAGACAACGAAAGACTCGTCAGTTTAACCCCTTCTCTGGTCAATGTCCGTGATAACAGGAAGGGGTCATCGACAAATCGTCTCACTTCCAGTTGCCGCAATGATTCACAGCTGCCGATCCACTCGGCGACTTGCGAGACAATCGTATAAAATCTCTCATCCCGCGCGGATGGAACCGAGTCCGTCAAAGTTAAGACCCTCAACGAGGGAAGGGCTGTCAGAGAGGGCAGTTGGGCGATGCCATCGATCGTGAGGCTCGTCAACTTCAATTCTGATAGCGATTGCCGGTGTGAGCCCAGGGCGACAATGGAGCGAGGTCCAAGCTGGCTCAGGCTGATCAGTTCGAAAGTTTCCAATGTGTTTGGCTGTAATTGGTCGAGGAACTGTTCGGATTCAGCTTCCGCGGTTGTGGGCGGACGGTCTCTCCTGTGCACTCGTCAGTACTGCGTTCAAAAAGAAATTCAGTGGCGTATTCGGGCCGATACCAAGAATAGATAGTGAGCTGCTTAAATTTCGGACAGTGATGACGGAGCTGGCTGCCAGCATGTTGGCTTAGAGCTTCGCCAGACCATACCGTCAGTGATTGCAGCAAGGGCAGCCCTCCGACCCATTCGGATAGTGTTTCTGGGGGCACTAGAAAGGTGATTAGCAAGACGCATAACATGCACTGGCCAAGCTTAGAAGTTGGGCTTACCATTGAGCGACATCCCTCGTATAGAAGTTGCCTTCTTCACAATAGCTGTTCGGCGTTAGCTCTTCATCTCACATGTCATCATGTAAAGTCAAGAAGGGGTGGACAGACCGGAACCAATCTTAAGCTTGACCGAGTCGGCACTGGGATCGGGGCCCTTGAACGCCGACCGTAGCCGTTTGTTGCCTTTCGCCTGGTAGTCGGAAGAAGCAATCTCTAAGAGTCCCGGTGTGAAAAAGTCACTACAATTGGCCCGTCAGTGTTTCAATTACTTATAGCTGATATCTGGAGCATGTATTACTCTCGTATCCGCCCGCTGAAGTTCGGATCTTTCAGCAGATCTCCCAGATCATCCAGATCTAGATAACGAAGATAGCTGTAGTAAGGCAGGTAGGTCTGACCCAAAGCCGATAAAGCAATGGATTGCCATAAGAGTGCCCACTTCCGCACGGTAGAATTGACCTCGCGCCTCACGGATACATTAAATGTAAAGCGTCTGCGCGGGTTGAGAAACTGTTCATCCTCCGTCCCTCCACCCCGTACGGATGATGCATGGCACACTCTGCAGGGAGTATCAGCAAAAACGCACCTCATGGGAACGAAGGAGGGAGAACCAAAGGACAAGAAACATACTTGTACAGCACAGCTAGCGAGTGAGCGGTAAAGTATCTCGAAGAAATGGCGCATTGAAATAAGCTGTTGTGGTCTCGCTCATCTCCCAGGATATCCAAGATCATGCAGAGGACGTCATCGGCCAAGACGAATCCCATCTTCGCAGCGCAGAGCTCCCGGTTCCCTGCAAATTCCCACAAAGTAACCAAGATAGCTCAATAAGCGTATACTTCTTCGGTAAGAGGTGATCGACCTCCAGTCCTCGCGCGGGAAGGGTTCTTTGAAGGTTGTCTTGTGAAGGAGAGATACTGTAGGACCGCCAGTCCTTCCAGTACATACGCGCTTATGTAATCTCGTGTCGGGTTAACTAGCGGTCGACGTGCGGCGGGTTTGCATCACTCATGGAGAACTTATCCGAGACCAAACAAAGACAATTTGTGATAAACGGCGTGATAAGGAACCAGAGGGTGTAGAGAAGGACACAAGAGCACCGCTCGTGATCCCAGTTCTCGTCACTCATTCTCGATAAGAAGCATACATGGCGTCCCTGTCGTTCTCCCTCTCCCCGGAGGCGATCTATCAACTACACGATGCATTGATGTGCCTAGGTAAATTTGGCGATAATGTCTCATTTGAAGCCGAATTCGATCTGGTAGGTGATGCTGTCTCCGTGTAGCTTGGAAGTCCTGAAGTAACTCACACAGACGAAATCAAGCTTCGCTTGAGCGTCTTGAACTCCACCAAGACAGCCTACGCCGCCTTCGCCTTCGATGCAGACAAGTTCTTCGAATCCTACTCATTTGGGGTAGATAGACGCAATATGTCTGCAGGTGTTCAATCACATAAGTTCTGTTGCCAGGTGTTGATCAAAGTGGGTGGTCCCTGGGCTAAATCAACCACCACCAAGGGGGTTTTCTTTAGCTAACATTGGAGTAGGCTCTCGTGTCCGTCTTCAAAGGAAGAGCAAGCGGCCGTAACAAGGACACCTCGGTCGAACGATGCGAGTTCGAGCTGCAAGACAATCCCGATGAGACGGAGTGCCGTCTCGTCATCAGACTAATATGCGGACTCGGTGATTATCCCTGCCCTCTACTGCAAGGGTATCTTGATACTGACGACTCAGGTGTCATCAAGCTCTACAAGCTCACGTACGAGCCCGTCTATATCCAGCATGCAACATTTGACCGGTCCAGAGCGACGAATGAATGGAGCATCGAGCCCAAATTTCTGAAAGAAGTCACCGACCACTTTGGACCGTCGGCAGAGCAACTGGACATTTACTCCGAGCACGGCAAGACCGTTTTCACCAGCTTCACTACCAAAATCGCCGATGGAAAAGGTTCCAAGTTTCCTAACTAATAGTCTGCTCGCCCATGTCTATGCTAACGAAATACCTTTCTATGCAGAAATCCTGCGACAACCGGTGCATACCTCCGTGGCCATTGACAAACGGGACTTTGAGCATTACCTGGCCGAGGACAATCGACACATTGCAATCAACCTGAAGGACTTCAAGGCTGTGCTTGCGCATGCCGATATTGTCCACGCCAGACTCACTGCCCGGTTTACCACCCCCTGCCGCCCGCTGCAATTCGCATACGAGCTTGAGGGTGTCAAATCCGAGTTTACCTTGATGACGAGAGGTGAAGCCGTCGAAGACGATGGGCCAAGCTCGTCTCGAGCCGCCGCACCACAGTTGTCTGCAAGGCAGACCCCTGCTCCGGTGCACGTGAGTCAGCAGAGGCCCCCTGCTACCGACGCAAGTCGAATGCCGCCGCCGTCCTCGCGGAGTCGGTCTCTCCGCCCTCTTACCGGAACGTCCGCTCGAGCTTCACAGACCCCCGCAGAATCCCAGAGACCTCAACCGCCAGTCGAATTCGATAGTCTCTTTGTACCTGCGGATGATGACAGACAATGGGACGTGCCGAATGACGAGGAGGCTCCAGCCGAAGACGAGCTTGGCTGGGATGCCACGGGTGACAAAGTACGACTCCCAGTATTACCGTCTTCCATCTGCAGCGGGTTACTGACTTGATAACAAGGACACTTTCACCGCTAGCTTGAGGACGCGGGTACCCAACGAGGAGTCGGAGGCCGCCGAAATGGACCAAGAGGAGGAGACGGGCATTCCGCCCACCCAGCGCATTTCACAGGTAACTTCAAGTCCCCTGTCCACCTGAAATCGACGAGGGAGCTAACACCGTCAGCTCCATGGCCTTGGCCTGTTCGATTAAGCAATCACGCATCGCCGCCCGGGCATGCACCGATCGAGACAGACACGCCAACTGTCAGCCACTCGATGGTTTCCACAGCCGCGTCGGAGTCAACACTAGGCAGTGATGATCCAGCTTGTCGCGCAACCGGCGCCAACGCCCACAATGTCGGACTCGCCATCTGGCAGGGGAATCCGGTTCCACTTCCCCTTGACATTGCCCTGCGCATCGGTATCGGGACCACAGTTCCCATGCTCGCCCCAACCACAGGCCACGACCGTGCGCTCATCCAGCCGAGCAAGAAGATGCTCGCTCCCCGCCGCCAGATCCCTCACCACCTTGCCGTGCCCCAAGTCCACGGTACTGGTCCACGGAATCTGTCCGCGATCATTCCTGCCCCAGGCCACCACCTCCCCATCATCCAGATGTACATAGACGCCATGCCAACTGACCTCGATGGCCCGATACCCTCCAGCGCGTAGTGCCTTCTCCTTGACCTGCGACGCAGACACCCCCGAACGAATCCCCCACTTATCATCCACCGCGCCCAGCACGGTGAACTCCCCCCTGGCAGGATCGCCAATGATCACCGTAAACTCCCGCCCACACGCCGCCCCCGTCGCCCGGAACCCCAGCCCCTCGGACCCCTCAATCCTCCGGGGCCTCCAGACCACCTTGTCCGGGATATTCGCCTCCCCCAACTGGCCCTTCCTCGCCGCGCCCCATGCCCACACGCTCCCATCAGAGAGCACCACCACCGTATGGCCCATCCCACTCGCAACCGCCCGCACCTTCATCCCCTGCGGCGGAAAATCCGGGATCGCGACGCCGCCCGCGCTCGCGCGGAGACACCCCTTCCCCAACCCCAGTTCCCCTTTCAATCCCGACCCCAACACAAACACTCGATCCCTGCTCTCCTGACCCTCCTCCTCCTCCTCCTCAGAAGCGACCAAAACCGTCCCCTCCCACGTAGCAGCCACCCCCGTGAACGTATCATAGACCCGACCACCACCACCACCTGCATTAGGAACATCCCCCTCACCCTTACCACCCCCCAAATCAACAACTGGAACAACAGCACGCACCCTCCGAAACCGCTTCACCATCTCCCCCTCCCCCCCTTCTTCCCTTTTAGGAATCCCACACCGCCCATCCCCATTCCACCCCGCCGCAAAAACCCTGCCCCTCCGATCCAACACCAAAGTATGATTCCCTCCCGCCACGATACGAACCACGTCGCCTCCTTTGGGGGCGTCAACCTCTCCTTGCGCTGCATCCTCCGCAAATTCAAAAACACATCGCGCCGGCACGGAGACATCCTCCTCATGCCCGAGGCCCAATTGACCGGAACCATTCGACCCAAACGCGAAGAGGGGCATGCTTTTCTGCTTCAACTTTTTGTTGTTGTTGTTGTTGTTGTTGGCTGGCTTGCTTGCTTGTGGTATTTGCTTTGCTTTGCTCTATCCTGGCCGGTCTAGAGGATCCTGAAACCAAAAAATTACAGTCCAGCAACAGCAATGGGAATTATGTTATCGCCGTTTCTTCGAGGACAGTGAGCTTCAATGACTATCTGCCCTTGAACGAAAAAAGATTAGATAAATCCATCCCACAAAAAGTAGCAATCAAAAACTATACAGGTAGGAGGAGAGAGAAAAAGACAGACCACAGGTTTTGTTTGTTATAGCAGCGAAGAAAACTTGGGCTCTTGCTTGCTCTTTAGTCGGCAAGTGAGAGTCCTCTCCTTATTCGATGTGACCAGAGAGCCTGGAGGTAACCGAGGGTAAAGGAAATTGGCTACCTAGTAGACTAAGCAGCGCCAAAGATCAGATAATCTTGCAGGTGATAACGAGTGGGGGTGGAGAGGAAATTCGAGGCAGACATATCACTATCAGTGATAACGAGGCGATAAACAAGGTAATGAAGGTACCGCCTTTGCTTATCGCTTGCCTTTTCCGAACTAGCGGGGCCGATTAGCCGGCAGAATCCTAGTCGGCCGAAAACGGCAGGGAGAGTGGAAGGCCGGCAATGACGACGTGCGAGAACGCCGTGGGGCCAGATGACGATGTCACTTGCTCTCCGATGAAACTGTAAATCGTCAATCCTGGGGTAGCAATGTGAAGAAGAAGGATACTACAAGGCCAAAGTCGTGCAAGAGAAAGAAAGTCACGATGAAAAGTATGTATTCCCAGCATTGGGGAGGATGCAGTATTAATCAGCTTCTATATACTAAAAGTAGGTATGTATGTACCTGGGTATTGGGAGGAGGTGTACGGCCACAACAAGAACCAAGCAAAACCACTCGCTCGAAAAACAAAGATTGTGAAACAGCAAGAAAGGAAGAGTCAAAGGCATCATCAACCCGGATTGGGGTATGCCACATGCAATGCATCACGCCGATGGTCTTTTCAAAGTGCTAGAAAGGGAATCATTCAACATAATCTAATGGTTGGTCTTCTCATTGAAGGACTCTTCCGAGTCATCCTGCGCAGCCGGAGGGAGAGCGAAGTTATCCGTCCTCGTGGCCGGCTTGTCCATGCCGCGGAACATAGGGCTGGTGCGGTGGAAGTAGGAGTGGACGTGGCCCTCCAGGAGAGACTCGTCGGTGTCCTGCAGGTAGTCTTCGCCCTTGGTGGTCTCATCCATCTTGCGAGCCATAGCAGACTCCCATTCAGCGCGGAACTCCTCGACCTTCTGCTTGTAATCAAGCTCAGCGTTGTAGTTCTTTCCAACACCGCGCAGACGCTCCCAGACAGACAAGTGCTTGGAGTGGATAGCAGGGCCGTGGTAGTCCTGCTCACGGCCTTCACGGATGTATTGCCAACGACGTTCCTGCTCCTTCAGATCCAATCCAGTGGTATCGGGAAGGAAGAGCCAGGTGAGAACCATGCCAGCCAGACCCCACCAGGGCACAAAGTAAAACTTGGTGCGGGTGCCGATGTAGTTGTATAGCACCGAGGCCAACAGGGCACCGAGTTTACCGCAAGCGGCGGAGATACCGTGAGCCGAGGCGCGGATAGGAGTGGGGAACACTTCGGCGGCAACCAAGAAAGTGATCGAGTTGGGGCCGAATTGGTTGAAGAAGGAACTCAGGAAGTACATAGCCTGGAAAGCGTGGATGTTCTCCGGCTGGATATAGTAATCGTAGTGGAAAGCGGGGACGACGAACATGACGAAGCACATCAGGAAACCAATCATCTGCATCCACTTGCGACCATAGAGTTTGTTGTCCACGAAGAAGGAGGCACAGTAGTATCCAGCCAACGAGACACCGACATTGCACAAGCTCCACAACCATGTAGGCATAATGGAGTTGTTGCCAGGGCTCAAGACTTCGATGAACTCGGAGCTGAAAAGCTTGTTACCGTAGAAGAAGACATCATTGCAGAACCAACCACCGGTGGTGGCCAGAAGACGCGGCCCGAAGTACTTGAGGGTAAGCTTGAGAGAGTTGACATCGTAACCAGTGACAGAGGCCTTCTTCTTAGCGGCGTCCAGCTGCTTACTAGCAGACTTCATGTGGTAGGCACGGTAGTAGACCAGCCACAGGGTTCCGACGGCGGGAATGGCGAAGGAGATACGGTAGGTCCACTGAGCGGCAACGGCGGAGTAGGGAGGGTTACCGCTTCCATGGTGGAAAATCAGTAGCAGGATGATCAGGATAGCCTGGTTGAAGAACTGACCCCAACCTTGCATCAAGAAAGCGCTGGTGACCTTACGACCACGGTGGAGACGATCCTCCTTGGTCGAAACCTTTCCGGAGCCGACGGCATTCTCCATACCGCTGGTGGCAGTCATGGGATATTCACCTCCGACACCAACACCGTAGACGAACAGAGACCAGGCGTAGCAGATGATCCAGCCATTCTCGTTCACACCCCAAGCTGCGATAAGCATAATCAGACCGAGAAGCATGATCGTGGCATCCTGAATCAAACCCCAGCGGCGACCGACCCTGAATCATGTGGTCAGCGAGATTCAACTAACAAACTGCGGATTCGAATTGCATACCAGTCACCTAGAATACCGACCAGGATCTGACCGACAATGATACCAAGAATCTCGAGATAGTCAATGGCGTAAATCCATTGCTTGTCGCAGGTCTCAAATTCTTTCCAGCAGGACTTGAAGGAGTTTTGGAAGAGAGGCTTGATGTTTCCGATAGAGAAGAGCACGTAACTGGATAGGCGCAAAAAGCAATGTGAGCAAAACTGGTGGCACCCTCGGAAAGAGTCGTTGGAGGGGGGACCTACCCTTCGAGACCAAGACCAGCACCAGGCAGGACCATATTCCGGAAGTAATAAGAGACAGGAGAGAGAGGGTCCTCCTTGATCATTCCCCAAATTCCACGAAGCTCACGCTTGGATTCCTGGGCATCGTAGGAACCAACGAACTTGACTCTCTTGACCAGGGGCAAATCAGCCCAGTAGGTACCATCCGGGGTATAGCTGTCATCGGGACGAATGAGCTGATCGAAGGCACCCTTTTCGTGGAGATCCATGTCCTCGAGAGGATTATGGGTGCCGGTCATGTCAGGGCCATGAGGGGCCTGAGCACCGAGAGTGGCCATCTTGTCGGACGATGTGAAATGATAAATCGGCTTGGCTGTCGCAACAAGACTTTGACAAGATGAAGAGGCGCTCTGAGAAAGATCCCCTACAGAGGAGAGAAGGGAAGAACGGGCGCGTTGACCGTGATGGAGGCGTCACACACGATGCAGGCCAAGTTGTTGGACAGCGGCCAGCCGTCAATCTTATATTCCGAAAATCTCTGGGCTGGGCGGACCAGCAACAGCCCACCGTCACGCCCCAGGCACATGTGCAAATGGTGGGACGTGATAAGCCGGACGCCGGTCTTGGGGGGGTAAAGTGTGTGTGGTTCATGGGTCGACGGAGGGGGGTTTCTGGGTAATCCGTAGTCTGGTAGGTAGTGCGAGATCCAACAGTGGTGGCGGGCGGGTGGGGAAGTAAGAATTAGTTCTAGCGGAGTGGATGCAAAGGAAAAAAGGAAGAAGAAGGGTTCCACTGCGCTGCAAGTCGTGTCGACTGGGATGCAGGAAGGCGGACTCTCGCCAGCCCCAGTGCCTAGGCCCTAGACCCAGTTAAGAATATTGAATAGGTAATACTGGAGCCACTGTCTGTTCGTTCTGTCTTCCCTCTCGGCCTTTCGTCGCGGCTTTACGACCGGAGAGACCGGAGCGGGTGAAAGTTCCCATGAGAGGGAGGAAATTCAATACGGGGCGGTTCATCGGTACTGAGTACCTTACCTGGTTGGCATTGCAGTGGTATTAGGTAGGTAGGAGAGGTTCAGTTTCCAACCCAGCTTGCCGTTCCCGGGCAGAGTTCAGTTCCTTCCTCCGAGAATCATTCGCACCCACACCCACAGTCACATCCACCCAGATGAATTGAAAAAACCCCGTCTATCTGCATATGATTATGAATCTGCCGGGTAGCATAAAACTAAAATAAGAAATTGCATTGCATTCTTTTTACCCCCCCCAAAGATCCAATCCAACCAGAATGATGAATAATTCTCAAGAATAATGCCTGGGACGGGGACGAACGGTCACGGATGGATGATTGTGGCGGAAGTCAGTTGAGGTTGAGCCCGCCGAGGAAGAAAGACCAACCCTGGTGCGGAAAGGCGGGCGTGAGGGGCGTTTCCCACTGCAAAACTTCCGCCGCGGACCAATCAAGGGCGCACGTGGGGGCAGAATCGCCTTCGATCGACATTGACCGCCTTCTAGAATCACCCGCCCGGATTTACCTCGGTCCAATGAGATGTTGGCAGCCCGCAACCCCACTATGAAATGAAGCTGCAGTGGCCGGCCCCGAAGTCCCCGTGGACCATGAAATTCAAGGTTGGTGGCATCATCCTCAGGGCTCCCATTTTTTTTTTTCTTATTTTAATTGTAGGAATTTCCCGGGGGACGGGGGAGATAACCATAAGACCGGGGGATCTATTGGATCTGGATCTAAGAATACCTACCTACCTAATAATCACGATGCTGCGAAAAAGACCGACCTGCATCAAATGGACCAATCTGGCTGGGTCCTTTGTCCCCAGAAAAGGAAAGAGAGAGCGTGCGCTGTCATTACAGTGTCTACAGTACAGGACATGAGTATTCGAGGGCAAGTGGGTTGGCAGTGAGAGCGGCAAGAGGGCTCCGCTCGGATCTTCAATGTGTTACACAATAATGTTCATCATGATGTTGATTTTATCTCGATTCCATTAGATCTTACAGCTGAATGATGCATTTCCCGAGAATATCTTCTGCGTTGTCCTTCGTCCTTACGTTCCTTCGGTCCTCGTCCGCCTGACACTGACAGCCACGACAGCCATAGACTTTTTTTTTGGAATAAGACATGGCTCATGGGAACACGCGCACATAGTTTGACCTGGGCTGAAACTCGTGGTCGAAGTCTAAACATGTGCCGATGCATACGTAGGTGCGTAGGAGAGGAGTCCAATACACAATTGAACAATTGAACAATCAATTGAATCTGGTGTTTGGCGTTTCTTGGCACTGCAGCTGCAGTTGTTCGTCCGCCAGCCAGTCGCATCGCGTCCTGCCAGCACGTTCCCGCCAACCCTTCCCCAGTTGTCAACAACTTCACTTTCCCCCCTCTTTCATTTCCTTTCCCCGTCTTTTGTTGCCCTCGTGCTCCTGTGCCTATCTGGGACGTGCTCCCCCCCCTCTCATTATCGCCTGATTAAAAGATCCATCCGGTTTCATGGCTCCTGCTCGTTTCCACGGATGGAGACGTCGGCCGACCACATGGCACTACGTCCGCCTTCCTTGGACCTATCCCTTGCCTGCATCGCTCCACGGTGCATCTCAGTCAGCTTATACATCATTCTCGTGCAGGATACCGGAACGAGGTGCCACAGTCACAGTAGCCCGATCATGGTCATCAAATCTGTTGTCTGTCGGATGATGACGGCGCACGTCTCGTCATGGAAATGCTCTGATGAGCGGATTTGACCGATATCAACCTTGAAACCTTAAAGAGAGATAGGGGTCTCATCACCATACTACACCTCCTGGCAGTATGAAGCCGGTCCTGGGTTTGGTCCAATGAGAGCCGCGGGTTCCGCCTCGTGGCTATCTGGCCCTCTCCTCTCCCCTTACCCGGGCCTACCATCAGCAATCTTGGATGCTGACAGGGTCTCCTACATCAGAAGAGCTGACCGAAATTAGGGATCGTCTGGCGAACTGCTCCTTCCAGCTCCATCCCGAGCTTCATGGATCATGGCCGGCCGCCATGCTGCGTATGCATCTAGAAACAGCTACCCGGCCGGCCCTAGTGCAGCATGTTGGCCACGCGCTCTGGTAGTTGGGCAATAGCTGGAGGCAAGATGCATGGGAGCTCTGGACCCTGATCCCCCTTTCATCAAATGGCAGGATCTAGGTGCCACGCATGGCCCGGTAGTGCGCGGCGTTCAGCGAGATCGACCGCTCATCTCCTGACATTGCAGCCAGGCGAGATCCAGCAGAGCCGATGGTGGTCAGACGCGGTCTCCTCGAGTAGAGATCCGTTGAAAGAGTGGTTCGATGAAGTATGACCGCTACAATGGCATGAAGTCCTGCTTTTTGTACATGGATTGATGATAGAGTACACTATGCGCAGGCTGGTATCTGTTTCCGTCATCCAAGCAAAGCTTGACTGAAGGTGTGTATCACAAGCCTTCTTGGCCTCATATCTCGCCCAGGGAACACACGGCTTGGTTTCCGCCACCGGCTGGAAGAGGTGGTTTCGGGGCGAACTGGCTCGCAGCCTTGTTTCTTGGAGTGCTCTGCCTAGAATCATCCTGGCGCTGCTTATGCATTGCCACACCTTCGACCCTGCATGTCTGGAAGGCTACTAGGCTAGGCGTCGAAGGAATGCCAACGCGGCAGCCGATACACCCGCTCTGTGTTAGTTCGTGCAGATGTCTTAAGTGGGTTCTCCCCCCCCTTACTTAGTCATGTACGATGCATTATCACCGAGTGAACTGGCTCTCGCTCACCCGTTACTCGGGTGTAGCCCGGCCCGCGCCACCGGTCATCAGGTCGGTTGCCTTGTGTAATCGTCGACGGTGGTACAGTCCCAAGCCCTTGCATGGACACAAGGCTTACTCGAACACTCTAATTCGAAGACTGTGATTTGGGTGGTGGTGGTAGTGAGGTAATGTCTGTCCTTCAATTCTCTTGGCTCAGCGCTTGGCTGTACCGACCTGAGAAATTGTCCAATAACTCACGGTAAGCGATTCGTAGACTCGAAAATTCCGCCACGTTCATAGTATGAGTACATGAATCCTTCCGTAGCCCTGTCAGCGGAGGGGTCGATAGTATATCCGATCCCACTGCATCAGCTACGCCACCGCAGACATCAGAAGTTGACCATCTACATCGTGTTCTCCCGATGGAGAATACTCCTACACGAGCCAGAGTATATCATAAAAAACTATCACCAAGCACTTATCCAATAACTCATCCCATCCATCTTTCCCCTCGACCCAATGCATGGCTTGGTACTCGGCCACGGTACCATCTAAAATGGCAGTATGCATCACTGCGGCTAAGCTTCACGTGTACAAGTAGTCAACGGAGGTCTCAACCAGGCCGTGGAGCGGCTTCACCGTCCGAAATGGTAACCCACCCTCCCTCGATCCCCCGGCAATGAACCGATTACTTCAACCAAGGTTTTAACATTCCACTACTTTCTCGCAAATCACATCCAAAGCCAGGCCAGGTCCCCTCGTTCCTAATCTGCGGATAAGCCCCCGGAAGCCGACTTTCCGATGCTCTGATACATCGACTCGAGGATCGATGATCATGGGAGGCTGTTCCCCCCTTTTTTGTAAGGAAGATGGTACGCGAATGTGTATCAAGGGGGTATTTCGCGGATACATGGGTTATGAGGGATGTTACTACTGCTACGGCAACAGGCAGAGGATACGTTGTAGCCCCCACCCAACGTGGTCTCATCGGTATCGTGATAGCATCCTCACATGTCTCCGGTCTAGGTCTATGCTAGTATTCATGATGAGTGATGACCGGGGATTGAGTGGTTATCTCTATACATAATCTGAGCCAAATCATAAAGTGAGAGGAAGGGTGAGCTGCAACAATTCAATTCAGATATAGGGCCGACAGATGAGAGTATGATTATCCGGTTTTCGGATTAATCTCGCTTGATGGCTTGGTTTGCCTCTGCAGATTGGATTTCAAGGGGGACTTTGATACGCAGATTCTTCATATCCGAGGCTTGAAGCTGAACACTTGTTCGGAGTGTCACGCACCATGACACGGCAAGGGGGACTTTTTCATGGGCAAGCTCGTGGCGATTTTAAGGACAAGTTGAGTTACTCGTCATCGTTGGAGGACTTTCGTCTCGTTATATAAACCCGAATACGATCCACCCGGGGCACCTGAAGCTGCCCGAAGCATGCCATCCCCAAGGAACAGCGATTCGCTCGTATCACACCCAGCAGTGTGTTCTGTCTACCTTATCTATTTAGTGCTAAAGCCATGATCTCTGAACGTACGATTGTGCACCATTAAGCGTAGGTGATGTAGAGTATCAGTCTACGTTGTCGTACTCTGCGAGCCGATAGCCCAGCTCTCACGCGAGCATCCATCTGATCCAGACTCACGGACGAGAGGAGCAAGAGCTATAGATCAACCAGCTCATCAATGCTGTAATGAGCTACCAAAGTGCCCTCATTGGCCTGCTGCATCTTATTCTCCACAACAGTGTCGATGTTAGCCCGCTCTTCCGCACTAAGCAGAGTCACTCGATCCTCGATTGATGCGAATGGGCCATGGAACCTCGGATCGATAAACTTCCAATATATCTCGTGAACATGGAACTGTGGCGTAAAGCGAGGCAGATCCAGAACAATCCCGTCTCCAAAGACTTCTCCATGGCGATTGATAGCCGCTGAGATGCAGATAATGAACCGTCCTGGATCTTCCTGGCCTCACACTCTTTGAGGACCCCGAGGAATGTGTTGAATCTCGGCATGAAGCGCACCACGAACTGATCAAGATCGGTCTCCCAGTCTTCCGGCTTCTCCAATAAGAGCCACCAAGGCGCCGCATATGTGAATTCGACGGGAGCCGAATAGGTGAACTCCCAATCGATAACTCCAGTGACAGCCAGTCTTGATGCATTGACAAGAACATTGTCAGGACGGAGGTCATCGCAATATAGCCTGAAGGGGCCCTTGCAGTGTTCCTTGGAGATATCACGCAACAGCCTGCGGAAAAGACAACGCGCAATGTACTTCTTCCGGCAGTCAGCCTCATCCATTACTGCATCATTGTGCTGTAGCTCCAAATGGTGGAAATATAATGATGGGCAAGCTCTTCGAAATAATCTGCTGCATTGTCGAAGCGCTTTTGGCCAAATATACTATGAGCGATATTGGAGAACTGAGCAAGTCGATTCATGTTAAAGGTGAGTGGTCGTTTCTGCACCGTCCAGTCGCCGGACTCGTCCAGTCGAACAGCCCCAATGAATGGGAACACAGGCTTCGACAGCCCCAACAAGATTTCAGCCATGGCCATATATGCTGTTCTCAAGACAGACATGTTGATATTCGAGCGCAGTGTGACTAGTCCCTGGGTCGGCTCCCTCAGATACCCACTCAACGGCTTGCCCTCAATGTAGTCCATCACGATGTATGGGCCGACCACACACTTTCCAGAACCCAGAACCTTGGGGACAGGGACCCTTGTATGCTGGGCAACATATTGCATGATAGCGACCTCGTCTTCGACCTTCTCCCCACGAGCGACGATCCGACCAAGAGCAGTGAACCGGACCACAACACGATGACCGTCATCGTAGGTCACGCGGTAACAAACATTGAAAGCGCCATTGGCAAGCGGCGCGGCTTTGACGGGTGTGCCAGCACGGTGGCGGGAAGCAACCTTCCCCGCCAGCTCCTCGGGTGAGTTTCGCAGTAGATTCTGGAGCCACACTTGGAAGATCAGATTCGATCTCTCTTCTGCGAGGTGGTCGAAGTCCATATTGCCTGCAGTGTCAGAGTGGCTCTGGGGAAGTTGTTAGCAAGAGGCACTGTACAAGAAACACCTCAGGGAAGGGTTTGAAGCGCGCTCACCGCAATTCGTTCGAGCCTAATTGGTCGACTGTTTTTTGTCCAAGCCGATACTCACCTACTATTAAGCGCCATGTTCCAGAGCATCTCAACTCCATTTCATCCGGACAATGCCATCATTGATTGATTGGTGACTGGCCTGCTTAGGTAGCTTTCTGATAAACAGCAAGCTCACATTGATATAGTAGGCTTCTATCCACGATGTCAATATTGTGTGCTCAATTAAGGCAGGCCATGGGAGGACACAGCTTCCCCATGAGCATGATTCTGCGTAGCAGTCTGGCTACCTTCTCTGACGATGTATGTTCCCTGTAAGATCTTGACAAGGCTTCAGGTTCATGTCTAGATCGGGTTTCGAATTGTATGAGGTGGGGTTGAATATCGGAAATCCTGGCGTGTACATCGTGTGAGAATAGAAGAAAAAAGCTAATGAGAAAGGCTTCTGTAAGCCTCGAGGTACGCCTTGCGGGATGCCGCTGGAGATAGTAGTAGGCCCTGTCATAGAAGGAAACAACCCGATTAGGAAATGCATCCCCTCCGCCCGCCTGGTCACAACACTACATTCTGAATGATAGCGACTGGCACTGAGTATCAACTCAGCTCAATTAGCATTTGAAACTTCCAGAATTGGTAGTGACACAGCATGCGACTCAACGATTCGCTCCCGACCTGAACAATATCGTCAATCGGTGCTACGATCACGTCAGTCGATATCAAGCGGGGTAAGACAGCCTCCAAGCAAGACTGCCAGAACCACCAGTGTCTCGAATTTTAAGCCTTGCAACATGCTGTACCAGCTGATCGGATCATATCTCATATACTTTCATTGAGCACAAACATGCCATGGCGATCCAAGCACCTACCGCAAATGCAGCACACGGCGAAGGTTCATCCGAGCCGCTAGAGGCATACGTCCATCCGCCGGAGACAACGCAACTGCGTAAGTACTTTTCCTACTGACCATATATGGTGGCAGAGCTCACTGACAAGCGAGCCAGTCGACTATGCAGACCTCATCACCCTTGATCTCTCTCTTTTCGACACCCCAGAAGGCAAAGCCAAACTAGCGGAACAATTGAAGCAAGCTGCGCATGAAGTTGGTTGGTCTTTGCCCTTCCTGATGCATAAGATGGCTCGAGTCCGGAAAGGAGACCAAGCTAAGAAAGAGGATAGGCTTCTTCTACATCACCAATTTCGGCCTCACCCAAGACCAGATTGACCGACAGTACGCCATCGGGCAAGAGTTCTACGCGTTGCCCTTCGAAGAACGATTGGAGTATCGCGCTCCGCTTGAAGAAGGAAACTACAATGGCTACCGCCCTCTCGGGAGCGTCGAGCTCGCCCCGGGCCAGCCAGACAAGGTGGAGATGTACAACCTGTTCAAATTCATCCCACAGACGCAGCGCACCCAGCCGGACGTGATTCACCGGCACTGGAAGGAGATCGAGCAGGTCCATCGCCATATTCATGAGAATGTGGCGCACAAGATCCTCCGGCTTCTCGCGATTGTGCTGGAACTACCAGACGAAGAGGCTTTGGTTAGAGGCCATCGTTACGAGGCGAATTGCGACAGCGCGCTCCGGTATATGATGTCGAGGGCAAGGTCGGCCGAGGAGAATAGACGGTGCAATCATATCTACACACGAGGCCATACAGACTTCGGAACCCTGACGTTTGTCTTTCAGCAGCCAGTGGCGGCGTTACAAGTGAAACGATCGGCGGAGGCAGAATGGCAGTGGCTGAGGATTCCCGAAGGCTATGCCGCGGTCAACATCGCCGATATTGTAGAGTTTCTATCGAATGGGTACCTGAAGAGTGGGGTCCATCGTGTCGTGTCTCCGCCAGAGGATCAAGTCGGGCTGGATCGGTTAGGGCTGCTGTATTTTGTAAGGCCGTCGGATGAGATGAATCTTGGAGCCATCGATAGTCCGCTGCTCAGGCGATTGGGGTATTACTCGCACGGAAGGCAGGATGAGAAGGAGGTGGCTATCCCTGCCACCGAATGGGTAAGGGCGAGGGTCAAGAAGAATTGGGTGAAGGCTGAGTCGAAAGAGGTTCTCTCGTTGGGTCGGTTTCAGACGCAGATAGTGTACGATTAAGGCCATTGCGTTCGACTGTGTTAGGGTACTGTCTCAATGAAAGGAGGATCGCTCTGTATCCGAAAGTCATGACCACCCCGAGCTTCTGGCCATGAGCCACATTGAGAGTAAAGCGCGGGGTAAGTCCAGCTCAGCTGCTCAGACCTTTCGCGTCAGCAGCGAGCGCCACGTGCCAAATCCGGGGTAACAGCCATTAGTGGGGCGTGCGGGGGGCTTTAGCGTTAGAATACGAAGACTGGCTGACAGCAAGCAGAGATACGACATTTAGACAATAGTTCTCCACGGTAGACAAGCATTGCTACACTCCAGACCAAACCATGGGTCGTTATGGCGCAAAAGTGCATAGTACACTATCCACATCCCGGTCATAAGTGTGACATCTAGTGAACTGAGGACTCTGCAAGCATAATGGGTCATGATAACCCATGGACCAGTGTGCTCATGGATTTGAGGGTTAGAATGACAAGGATGTCACCATCCCCTCGCAGTCTGACCGCGGAAATCGAATCTGTTCATTGAAAATTGGGTTGGATCACGATTCAAGTGCGCCGAGAATACCATCGGTGGGCGCGCACATTCTTCACGCTGGCGGACGATGAGTCTTTCCACGCTGCGGCATTCGCTGCCTGACCTCTCAGGCCAATACATTCCAATGGCATCTCGTGTCCAATTGGGATCGCCTTCAAGCCAACGCGGTAACATTGTGCTATTCAATTAAGTAGCGAGACGTACCGGAAGAAGCGAAGTTCGAGTCCGCGAATTTCCTCATCTAAATCTTGCTGGCGACTGGCCATCTCAAGGAATGCTCGACGATCTCATAGGCCCGATAGCGAAGAGTATACATGAGATCTCATTGCCAGTCTGGGACAGCTGCAATCAAAGTTGATTCTACAGAACCTGTTTGTTGACAGCAGAAGTTGAGCGGTATCGTTGCACCATGAGTCGTCTAGTGAACTGGTTGCCGACGGTGGCAGCATTTATCGCCTTCATACTGACACTAATATGCCTCTTCGCGGGGTCACAAACGAGTGTACTGCCCGACACTTCAATCCTAACGGTGAGTTAACCCGCTTTCATCGCCAAAGGAACACCAGATGAGGTCAAAGTTGAGACAAGCCTCTGACATCTACGACAGATCTATACCTCAAACATCAGCCAGGGCACGGAGATCGCTAATTTCTACTCCATCCATGTCATGTCATACTGCGAGGGAGAACTGCGGGTGAATCACAAGGACTTTAACAACTGCTCCGATCGAGCGTTGTTCTTCTCCTTTGATCCGGATGCTGCAATCCGGGCCGACACCGGGAATACTACCTCCCCGGCGGACTTGGGGTGGCCCAGCGCGATCACCGACGACTTTTATGCCTTCCAGATGACATCGCGCAGTATGGGAATGTTTTATTGCTTGGGAGCCGGGGTGGCCGCCCTGGCGCTGTTGGAAAGGGCGTGGTGGGCGCTCAGACGCGGCCCGCGACAAACGATAACGGAAGTGTCGTCCATGATGGTATGATCCCGTCCGTCTTGCGAAATGTGGGTTCTCAACGAATGATACTGACCCGTGCGCAGTTGAGTTTCGTGATGCTTGGGATCTCGTCCATCATTGCGACCGTGATTGCATTCCAGTTTGTCAAGCTGGTCAGCTACCATGGGCAGGACGCCGGAGTAACAGCGGAGTACGGGCCGCAGTTCCTGAGTCTCACTTGGGCAGCAACAGGGCTGTATTTGATTGGGGGCACCACAGGGTTAGTGATGGTGTTGATCGACCGCAGTCGACCTCCTGTGGACGATGTTCCTGATGACAATGATGGATTTGACGAAGGCCCTGACGATCTGCTGGAAGATCATGCCAAATCGGAAGTGCACAGTCACCACAGTGACGATTCGGTAACAT
Organism: Aspergillus japonicus CBS 114.51; assembly: GCF_003184785.1. Lineage (NCBI taxonomy): Eukaryota > Fungi > Ascomycota > Eurotiomycetes > Eurotiales > Aspergillaceae > Aspergillus > Aspergillus japonicus. The sequence goes on from NW_020291760.1 coordinate 42,516, forward strand.
TGCGTTCGCACGAATAGCCCGGGTTACCAGGTACGGAGTAAGAAAGAACGCGGGAATTATGAACGGGACTGTAAAACGAATCGGAAGATAGAAAGGGAAGAAGGCGACAAGGGGGCCGATCGGACGGATGGAAATGGGTGGAAAGTGAGGGAAAAAATGGATTGGGCCGGGCGGGAAACGGCGATGAAGCCATTGGTGTGTAACTGCAAATAACTCCCTAGTACTCGTAATTAGTCCCATTGTATTATTACTACTGTATTGTACTGATTGAACATTCAACTTGACGTTTGAGTGAGACCTCACAGTCGTTTGTGCCTTTCCTTTGAACTCATGTATGAAGGCGAGGAATCGAGAAGGATCGAGAAAGCTGGGGGAGACAGTAAGGGTATTAAGCCCCACATGAATTGTCTTCAACTTTGGGAGATGGAATTGGACCGAGTCGATGAGGGCCGAATTCAAGATGGAGCCAGTAATTGGGAGGACGCGGTGGAGGAGAGAATAACGTCACAGGGTGGGGGAGACCGAGAAGACCGAGACTACGACGTAAGTGTAAGGAAGTTGTAGTTCTCAGCGAGACTGACACCGGCAGCAGTGGGTCTCTTTCCTCCTCGTTTTCCCCAGCGGCATGACGATGTGATGTTTGATCGAACGACTACCGCCCCTCCCCCCCAGTCTGATGATGATGACATTCCACTTCTCCCTCTCACCACTGGCCAGAAACCATCATCGATCCAAGAACATAGGCCGTACTCGGGAAGAGGTCTTCGTACCCCTCGTGTCGTTTGAATCCTCAAGCCGAGTTGTGCCAAGGGAAGACATTCCTATCCGGGCCGATGTACTCCGCAAACCCGGGGAAGTGCAGAATGACCAGGGTAGGATAGGGTAGGGTAGTAGTAGTGTAGTTGTACTAGGAGTCTAATATAGACCAGTCGTAGTAGACAGAGTGGTTTCAAGATCACTATCAACCTAACTGGTCGGGAGGGATCGGGAGACCGGCCGTGGCTGTTTGGGGTTGATGTTGTTGAGTATGCCATGATTATGGAAGCATACCACCACATGGACCTTCTCACCAGACAGAGTCAGAAGGATAGCTACATCCACCCTGCTACCTGCTAGCTGCAATGTAGTAGTTGGAATATCCTGTTTAGGATCACCGCACGGTTGACGGTATGGTGGTTCGTTTGGTGTAGTAGGTAGGGGTCCCTCACGTCATCCTCGGATTGGTGAGTCTTGTTTGAGAGAGTTGAGGTCATTGTCCTGCTCCACCAACCAATGATCTATGCAATCCGGCTGCCATTCCCATGTCCCGCACATACCGCGCGACTGGGGACTTTCTCTATGTTTCTATCGTGCCTGCCTGCCTGCTTCTCACAGTATCACTGGATGTGTTGCTGCGCCCCTCTCTTTCCCCTCCCCTCCTTCCCCCTCTTCGATTTGCTCCTCCCTCCATTGCGGCTTCATATAATACCCCTCTAATCCCCCTCCTCAATCCTTTTGTTCTATTCCTTTTTCATTCACCATCAACATCAACAACTCTCACATCAATCATCTCTCTCCTCTACCTCCACCTTTTTCTCTTCCTATCAGGAGACCCTTTCACCTATCACCAAGACTTCTACTTCCCCACTCTACATCTCTTGACTACTATCAATCATTCTCTACCCCATATACCTCATCACAGCACTTCATCATGGCTAAGAAGGCTATCCAGTTTGGCGGTGGTAACATCGGTCGTGGCTTCGTTGCCGAGTTTCTCCATGAGGCTGGCTACGAGGTCGTCTTCGTCGATGTGATGGACCAAACCGTCAACGCCCTTCAGAACGCAGACTCGTACGAAGTCACCGAGGTTAGCGAGGAAGGTGAGAAGACCAAGACCATCACCAACTTCCGCGCCATCAACTCCAAGACCCACGAGAGCGATGTCATCCAAGAGATCGCCACTGCCGATGTCGTCACCTGTGCCGTCGGTCCCAACATTCTCAAGTTCATTGCCCCTGTGATTGCCAAGGGTATCGATGCGCGCACAGCAGAGAAGCCCGTGGCTGTCATCGCTTGCGAGAACGCCATTGGTGCTACTGACACACTCCACGGTTTCATCAAGCAACACACCGCCGAAGACCGCGTCGAGACTCTGTATAACCGTGCCCAGTTCGCCAACTCGGCCATCGATCGTATTGTCCCCAATCAGCCTCCCAATGCCGGTCTCAACGTCCGCATCGAGAAGTTCTACGAATGGGTTGTCGAAAAGACTCCCTTTGGCGAACTCGGCCACCCAGATATCCCTGCCATCCATTGGGTTGACCACCTCGAGCCCTACATCGAACGCAAGCTCTTCACCGTCAACACTGGCCATGCTACCACAGCCTACTTTGGTCACATCCGTGGCAAGCGCATGATCGCCGAGGCATTGGCTGATCCGGAGATCAAGGAGATGGTGCACAAGGTCCTTGGCGAGACTGCCTCCCTTATCACCGACAAGCACGAGATCTCAGACGAGGAGCAGAAGGAGTACGTTGACAAGATCATCCAGCGTATCTCCAACCCTTACTTGGAGGACAACGTTGATCGTGTGGGACGCGCTCCACTGCGCAAGCTTTCCCGCAAGGAGCGGTTCATTGGCCCTGCTGCCCAGCTCGCCGAGCGCGGTCAGAAGTACGATGCCTTGATGGACGCGGTCGAGATGGCTCTGCGCTTCCAGAACGTGCCTGGTGACCAAGAGAGTGCCGAACTCGCCGAGATCCTCGAGGGACAGTCCCCTGAGTCGGCCACCAGCCACCTGACCGGCTTGGAAGAGAAGCACCCTCTGTACCCTGCAGTCCTCGAGCGGGTGCGCAAGGTGCAGGGAGTCAAGGTCTAAGCAAGTCGAGTCTCCAACGGTTATCTCGCCGTAAATGAGATAATTTGTTATGTTTTACGATGTTCACGAAGATCATTGCGAGTTCAGCAATTCCGAGTTGATCACGGATCTGGAATCCGGAAGCCTGTACAACCGGTTCAGCCGCGGGACGGCGAAGAATCATACGGGATATGGCGAACAAATGGTCGGCGCGAACGGAGCATGGGATACCAGCATAGGCTTTGCGTTTTCTTTCTTTTTCTTCTGATAATTCATGTACTTACAGAGCACTGAGCATTTCATATACCAAATGCACGAATACGCTATGACTTCTCTCTTGCCTTTCGTAATTTGTAGTTGACCTATGTCTGAGTACTACAACTTACTATCCACCCACTTGGGATGCCTCTTCTCCACAAAGGCCCTCAGCCCCTCCTTGATATTCTCCCCCGCGTTCAACTTCTCCATCCACTCCTCCATCAGCTTGCCCGTCGCCTCATCGGCCCCCTCCCGCTCCCACCCGCGATTCACCCCGGCGCGGCTCACCACCACCGCGTCGGGACTATTGGCCGCAATGCGCCCCGCGACCTCCAAGGCGCGGTGCACCACATCCCGCTCGGGCTCCCCCTCCGCGTCGATGGGCACGACCTCGTTCACGAACCCCCACCGCAGCGCCTCGGCGGCGCTCACCTTCCGGCCCGTGAGCACCATCTCCATCGCGCGCTGGCGGCCCACCGTGCGCACCAGCCGCGGCAAGGCGCCCGCCCACGCCACCACCCCGCGCGCCACCTCCGGAAAGCCAAAGTAGGCCCGCTCCGACGCGATCACCAGGTCCGCGTTCACGGCCATCTCGCACCCGCCCCCGAGGCAGAGCCCGTTGACCGCCAGGATGATGGGCTTCTTGCCCGTGCGCCGGGATAACCCCCCGAAGCCGGTGGGGGGGACTAGTGGGTTGGTGGGCTTGGTGGGTTGGGACTGGGTTTGGGATTGGGTGGTGGTGGTCGTCGTGGTGGTGGTGGTGGTTGCGAGCCATTCTTTTTGGGGGTGTTAGTTTAATTTTGATTCTCAGTTGGGGGTTTTGGTTTGGGGGGACTGGGGCTTATGGGCAAACCTTTCAGATCGGCGCCAGCGCAAAACGCCTTCCCGCTGCCGGTGAGCACGCCCACCCGTAAGGCCGGGTTGGCGTCCATCCAGCCCCAAATGGCGTCGAGTTCGGCGTGGCCCTCCGTGTTGATGCAGTTGAGGTCGCGGGGCCGGTTGAGGGTGACGAGGAGGATGTGGGGGAGGGGGAAGGAGAGGGAGGCGTATTTGGCGGTTGGGGTGGTCATTTTCTTCGGTTTTTTTGGGAAGGGGGGGTGTTCTTTAGTCGGGTTAGGTTGGGGTTGGGATTCTGTGCTGAGGAGAGGAAGGTGTGAGGTTTGGGTGATAAGTCTGATGCTGTTGTTGGTTGTTGATGGTGGTTGTTCTGGGCTATGTACTGTAGCACATCAGTATTTATGGGGAAGCTCCGGGAAGGAGTCCAGATGTTGGAGACGCCCGCTGGAGTGGAGTACGGACGGCTGCGGTGGAGTTGCCGAGGTTCGACCTTTTCCTTAGCTACAGTAGGCTCGGCTTTAGATTGAGGCTTTAAGCATTTACCGTTATGCGCAACTTACAGCATGTCAGTGAGCTCGAAGAGAATTAAGCAGAGTATTCAGAGAAAAACTCCAACAGATCTTCTACACCAAACATCAGTCAGATCAAGCTATGCATCATTCATGTCGGTCAATACAATTCAAATCACATCAACATCCATCCTGCCCTTCCGAACGCCTCCCAACTCCATTACAAAACACACACACACAAGATCAGGATAATCGTGTAGTCAAATCACCCCTTGTTGATCCAGCCACTGTGCACCATAAAGTCATAGATCCGACTGGTCTTGGCACTGTCGATCTGCGGAGTTGTCAGTACATCGTCGATAGCCAGAACGGCAGAGCATTACCTTGCAAATGGTCCGTGCATCCTTCTTCTTCAAACTGCCCCCCTGCTTCATCGACTCCTTCAGCAGTGTCTCTTTGATGACTAGGTATGGCTTCGGTTGTATATGAAGCACATTGCACACCTCTACCTCCTCCTTTGTCAGCAAATGCAGATCCGGGGCAGCTTCGTTCTCCAGCTTCCACGGAATCACCCCATTCAGCGGCTGCACAATGAACTTGGTCTTCGCCGGCGGCGTCGGCGTGCTGATCCCGTCTCCGTTGGAGGCAAACATCCGGTCAAAGTCGTTCATCGGCTGACTGGGAGGCTCGGGAGCTTTGGGGGCGCCAGGGGTGCCTGAGGCCTTCTGGAGCCGCAGTGGCAGCTCTGGCGTCGTCAACTGACTAGCCGCCGACGGCTGTTCGGGCTGCTGTTGCTGCTTCGGCCGTGTGCTTGCGAACCGGTCAAATGAGCCCTGCGGCGCCATCCTCTGGGCGCGCTGTTGCTTCTCCTGCTCGTATTTCTCGCCACCCTTCAGATCCCCGATACCCATTTGCCGCCATTCCTGCAGCTGCGAGATGGCCAGACGCAGGTTGTGCTCGTACTCCAGTCCCTTGTTGAACTCTTCAAAGTCGTCGTGGTTCATCATCCGGGCAAACGGTTTCGCCTTGTTGAGCAGATCCCGTTCCTCTTTCGTACGTTTCTTCTCTAGCGCCGTGTTCTTCCGGTACTCGAGCAGGTTGTGCTCAAAGAGGACCTTCTTGCGCTCCGTGCGCGCCGTCAAGCGCGAGTTGTAAATGTCCACCACCGTCATCTTCAACTCCATCTCCGCATCCAGCTCACCGTTCGCGGTCTCGCCCGCACCAGGCTCAAAGGTCATATGCTGCACCGCCTCTTCCGCATCGTTCATAAATTCGGTCTCGAACTCCAACCGACCCGGCATGTAACCCTGCACTTCGTGACACGCTGGCACACTAGCAGTGGGCTTCTGCTTGGGCGTGGTCGGCGGAGCGGCCTTAGCGGCCTCTTTGCGCTCCTCGATGCGTCGCTTCTTTCGCGACTGGAACTCCTCCTTCGATATGGAGTCGGACAGGCGGGTGTCGTCAGGATCGGCGCGCTCCGGCAGTGGGAAGTTGGGGCTGTCGATGTATGTACTGATGTAGTGGTCTCGAACCTCCTCCTTGGTGCGATAGCCTCCAATGTGATCGGCGATGTCGGCCCATGACCCCAGCCCGTAGATGTCAGCACCTTCCAGCAACAAGAGCTCCTCATCAGCACCCCAGTCTTCCTGGAAGATGGGCACCGAGTTCTGCTCGATCACTTGGAACGGGTGTGTGGACGGGTCATGGTTCTTAGATTTCTCTCCGGCTGCGAAACAGGGAACGCAGAGGTCGTATTCGTGGCAGGAGGGATGGGCACAGGATACGCGAACCTAAAAGGCGCGGACGAGGTTAGGTCATGTAAACAATCACAAAGTATCAGAGGGAGAGTATACCGTCGAAGTCACATCAACCGAGCAGATATCGCAATGATACTTGGTGCCTGCTTCGGTGCCGCGCGAGGCGGTCTTCTTCCGTATTACACCCATCGATTGCGGTTCCCTCTCATCCTCCACTGTTCCCGTGTCCGTTGCGACCACACCGACGCGCCCTCCAGTCAAGGCCGAGGGCTATATTTGAATTGAAAAAGAAAACTTGCGCGGGGAATGGATTTGGGGGGGAGGGGGCTTGGAGTTGCCGATAAGAGAACCGCAGAGTGGTCGAGACCGCCTAAGGGATAAGGGATGCAGTGCTGTCTGGAGAGTGTCTCCGCCGAGTTACCGGGTAGGAATGAGTAAGGAAATGCCGGGGAAACGGCGGGACAGCAAGTCACGTCAGATCGTATTGATGGTCAGCAGCGGAGTTCTTGGACAGGCGATCAGGGTGCACAGATAGCAAGGGTGGTATCGCTAACAAGAGGCCGAGGTGAGCGGGAAGTGCATTAGTGACTAGGTACGGAGTAGAGGGTAGAGAGGTTGAGCTGAGGTCGGCAGTCGTTCCCCGTTCCAGTCCGGGATAGACGCTGCGCACCTGGTGGGTGTGCACTGAGTGGTCGGATGAGCCTGAGGTGTGAGTCCCGGGCCCCTCCCACTGGGCACTAGCCTACTAAGGTAACTTCAATGGGCGGTGGCTGAGTTATTGGGGCGAGTGCGCTGCCCGTTCCCTGTTTGGGACTAGCCGGGTGGTCAGGGGAGGGAAACATGGTTGCACCGCCGCCGTGCGCGTTTCAGGAGATGTATATGCCTCAGGTGCCAAGGTGTCAAGGTGTCAAAAGGCACTCCGGTGTTTAAGGCAGCGATGTGCCTGACCCAATCATCTCTTTTCCACCCTCCACTTTTCTCTCCCACATCCAGTTCAGCCCTGAGGCATCCCGTTTTGTCCCTGTTGGTTGATTCACTCATCCTCCTCCCCCCCCTCTCTCTCCCTCCCCTCTTTCAAAGTCTCTCTTCCTCTTCTTCCCCTGCTCCGTTTTCGCTCCTTCTCACTCGCTCGGTCTTATCAACCAAGTCTCTCTCTAAATATCTATCTTGTACTCATTTTGTTTCAACCTTTTTTGTCGTGTTAGGCTTGTACCTCCTCCTCCATCTTTGCACGTCGGAGGTTGGTTTCTTGTACAGTGGATAGTTTGTATCGCTGCCCGTGTTATCGCTCAATCCTCCCTCCTCCATTCTCCCCTCCCCTCCCCCCC
>NW_020291761.1:0-47829 GCF_003184785.1 Aspergillus japonicus CBS 114.51
AAAGCTAAATAGATATAGTTTTAAAATATAGCTAAAATATTAGTTAATCTAAATAGTATAACTAAATATTTAAAATATTTATAATAAATTTAAAAACCTATTTTTTATTTATCTTTTTATTTAATATAAATTTAATAATATATATTTTAAATATCTAATTTTAAAAAGTATTTGGCTTCTACAATCCTATTAAGAATTTTTAAAATTAAAAAAAAAATAATAATTTTTTACTAAAACTTTATTAAATCCTTTATAATTTATATATAATTAAAAACCTTTATTTTTTTTAGTATAAAAAGAATAGGGGCTTTTATAGAACTTTTAGAAAATTAAATTTACCCTAACTAAATATTTTTATTAATATAATAATAGAAAAATTAAAGCTTAACTTAAAATAAAAAATAAATAAATCTATATAGTAGGGTTTTATTATTTTTTAAATTAATAGCATAGTCCAAAGGTTTATAAAAAAAAAAGTTATTAAAAATAGTTAAAAAAATATATTTATAAAGTTATAAAGTTTAGGGGGTAATATAGCCTTATTAGATCTAATTTATAAATAGTTTAAAAAAGCTTTATTTTTTAATAACTAAATATTTTCTAAGAGTTTAATTATAGTATAAATATAAATAAGATTTTAATAAGCTTTTATAAATTTATAAAAAAATAAAATTTTTAATATTTAGATCTTATACTACTACTGTTAATTCTATACAGATAGATAAATATATAAATCTTATAAAATAATTATTAAAAATAAAATAGGATTTTTCAAAAGATGTAGATTATAATTAATAATTATATAGTTCCCCTTAAATTAGTAGCAGTAATAGAAATTTTTTATATACTATAAGTATTTATAATAAGATAATTAATTACAGCAACTAAAAAAGCTGTAAAATAAGCTGTATTAAAATAAAATTATTAAATAAATTAATAATTAATAAAATTAATTTTAATATATAAATCTAAGTTTATATAGGTTTTAAGGGTACTTCTAAAGCAAATAGATATATTAAAATAAGTAGTAGTTTTTATTTTAAACCAGTTTATTAAAAATATAAAGATTTTTTTAACTACTACTTTTTTTCTATTAATTTTTATTTAACTTTATTTTTATTTTTTTTAAAAATATTAATTGGCTAAGTAATATTAACTATTATATTTATAACAACAGAAAGTTTTTTCTTTTTAATTTTTTTTATTTTAAAAAATTTTTAAAAAAAAAACTTATTATTTAATAGTAAAGATTTTAATTTTTTAAAGGTTTTATTTAGATAATTTTTTTATTTTTTTAGATTTTATTTTTTTTTAATTTAGTATATTCCAGTAATAAGTAGTAATAGATACTATTTTCTTTTAAAAGTCTAGTAGTTTTAGTATATATTTATAAATATATTAACTAAGTTCCAGTACTAACTTTAAAAAAAAGATTAATATATATTTATTATTTTATTTAGACTTAAAGTAATACTTTAAAGTATTTAAATAAAAATAAAACTTTTTTAAATTCTAATTATTTTACTAATAGGCCTGTTTAAGCTGCCCTATAGTATTAGACTATAAAGTAGTAGTATTCTAAATAAAAAAAAGTCTATTAAATAAAATAATTTTATAATTTTTTAGCTTTTTAGTAGCCTTACAAGAATTTTTTATTAATATACTAATACTATTTCTGCTAGTAGATAAAGTCCAGATAGCTAACTGCAGCTAAAACCTTTTAATTTTAATTATAATATTTTTAAAATATTTTTTTAAAAGTATATTTTAAATTATAAATCTATTTTGTTTTTTATTATAGATTAAAGCAGAGGAAGAAGATTAGAATTTTTTAAATTTAATTTTTTTTATTTATATTAAAAAAATAAGGTTAAACTAGTACAGTATTATTATAATTTTATTAAAAATTTAATATTTTTATATTTAGTTTATAATACTTAAATCTATTTTTTTAATTATTTTAACTGTTTTAACTAATAAATAGTAGCTTGCACTTTTTAAAGGTCTATTTAAATTAAATAATTTAATTTAAAAGTAGATAAAGTATTTTAAGGTAATTTTAATAAAGATTTATTAAATACTATATTACTTTTTTTCAAATAATTAAAAGTAGAAAAATTAAAAATTCTTAAAAACTACTTAATATAGTAGATATGCTGGTTAGGCAAAGTAAATAAAATAGTTTAAAAATAGTTTTTTATTAATTTTAAAACTAATTTTTAAAAAATCTTTTTTTTAAAGGATTTTAAGATAATATATTATATATAAAGAAAGGGGTAAGCAATATAGTAATATAAATACCTGGATTAAAAGCCCGGTAAATTAGTACAGATTTGGAAGCAGACTACTATAGTGGTAGATATAGGTTGCTGTAGCGGGAGATATTGTATAACAGCAAGCCCGAGGCCGCGAACTGGCGAGCCTGAGGCTGCCAACTGGCCAATCTGCCCACATTCTTGACAGATAAAATATAGTTTAAAAAGCCTTAAACAGAATTAAAAATAGGCAGATATTTAAAAAGATTATAACTTATATATAAAATAATTAAAAAAATCAATAAATAATTAGAATTAAATAAATTAAATAGATTAAATAAATACAATAAGTAGAATAGATATATTAAATCTATATTATAATAATACACCCCCTTCTTAAAGCTAAGCTCTGTTAAAATATAGATTATAATTTATTAAAATAATAGTAATAAAAAATTTTAACTATTTAATAAATATTTTTAAATATTAGGCTGGCTTAGTAGTTAGATTTAGATATTTAATCTATTTTATAATATATATTAGTTAAAAATACCTGTGTTTTCTATAGTTTTATATAAAATTAAAAATATTTTTAACTTTTTATTTTTCTAATTTATTAATTTTTATATAAGGTGGTAAAGGTTAATACTGGTTTAAAACAAGTTTTTTATTAATAAAAACAAATAGACTAGTATTAAATATAAAACATATTTTTAATATAAAAAATTAAAGCTAATTAGTAGATATACAAGCTAATAATTTCTTTAATTTTATATAATTTTAGAATATTTTAATTAAGCTTTTTATTAGGTTTTAGAATTTTAATACAGTAAATATTTAACTATACTCCCTAATTCTTTTTTATTTTTTTATAGATTTATATTACTAGTTTATTTATTTTATATATTAGGCTTAAACAATAGATATTTCTGCTTAAATAAATTTAGTAATAATTTATATTTTTATAGTAAACTAGTCTATATTTTCAGCAGCTAAACTATTTAAAGTAGTAATAGATTTAAAATTTATATAAAAATAAAAACTAGAATGGCTTAACCTGACTGTTATATCTTAACCTTAACCTAACTATAACTATATAGCCAGGTTAAAATATAAAAGATTTTTAACTGTATAGTTAAAATTAGATTAAAATATAACTACTACTTTAACTGTTTATATCTACTAATTAAGAAAATTAGATATAGCAGATAGATTATTAACTGTAGATTAATTAATAATATATATATTACTTTTATATATATTATATATAAAATATAATAAATTTTTAATTATAGTACAGTAATATTTTTTTAATTTAGCTAATTTATTCTACCTGTTTTATCTACTTTTTTTAAAATATATTGTGCTTTGTAAAATACTTTTATAAAATCTAGTATAAAAAGAAGTATTTAATATTAAATTAATAAACTAATAGTTTTATTCTACTTTTTATACTGTTTAAAATAGTAATTATAATTTTTATTAAAAGCTAGACTTTTAATACCCTTTAAACCAGATTTGTAGTTTTATTTATAAAGGCTGGACTTTTAATACTTTCTAAACCAGATCTACAGCCTTATTTATAGAGACTGGACTCTACTTTTTTTCTAAACTACTCTACTATAAAATAGGTAAGTAGTATTTTATTTTTATTAAAATCTACTACTATTAATACTTATAGTATAGTTTTTTTATATAATTCTAGTAGTATACCTGTTCTATACTACTTCTTATATTATTTAAAATAGTAATTATATTAATATAAAAATTATAAAGGCTGGGTTTTTATTTTTATTTAAATATATATAATATTTAAAAACTCCGGTAGGCCCAGCTTTTCTAATTCTAGTAATAATCTATTTTTAAAATTATTTTTAAAATTATTTATATTTTTATTTTTACTAAAATAAAAGATAATAATTATTTTATTCTTTTTTTACTTTTTTAATATAAAAGTAATTAAATCTCAATTAAAATTATTAAAAATATTTTTATATTTTTTACTAATTATAAAATAATTAGTATATATTTAAAGTATAACTGTTTTAATTATATTAAAATAAAAATAGTTTTAGTTATAATAGGAGATATTTTAAAAACTATTAAATAAATATTTAATACTAATACTATTAGTTGCAACTAAAAGGAAATATTTAGCTATTTAGTAGAAAATAAAAAACTAATTTTAATAAAACTTTTAGTAAATAAAAATATTAGTATATTTATAGTATTTAAAACAGTATTAGTATAAGTTAAGATATTTTAATAAGCTATATACTTTTAATATTTAAATATATTTTTAGTTTTTTAAATATCTCTACTGCAGGTAAGAGTTTTTAATATTTAAAAATATTATAAAAGGCTTTATCTAAATCTAATAAAAATTTAAAAATTATTAATAGTATATTAATAGCCGGGTTTTAACTGTAATAAAAATAAAATATTTTTTTAAAAATAGTTTAGTATTTTTTATACTAGTTAATATTATTATTCAGTGATATATTTTTTTTTAATTTTTTAAGCTTTAATATTAGGTTTAGAATAGTTATAATAGTATAAATATAGTCTTTTATTTAGTAGATATAATAATACTATTTTTAAAGCTTTTAGTATATATTTTACAGGTTCTTAAAAAAATTTTTTTAAAATATCTGCTTTTATACCAGTTAGTTAATTAAATAATTTAAATAATTAAAAAAATTATTATAGATATTATAGACCTTGTAGACAGTAGGTATACTATTTTTAAATAAATAAAATGTAAAAAAAAATATAAAAGTTTAAAAAAATATTTTATCTGTTTCTACTTGATTATAGTAGAATAAAGATAATTAATATTACTATAATTATAGTACTTAATAAAGCTTTAAATTAGTTAATAAAGTTTTAATATTTAATAAATTATAAAATAAGTTAAGTTTTAGCAGGTTTTATAGTTAAAAAAAAATAAAAAACTAAGCCAGATTTAAGTTTTTAAATAAGCTGAAACTTTTTATAGTATTAAAAACTTATATTTATAAATTATATAATTTTCTAAATCTATAAGTAAAAATTAGTATAGTTAATAGAAAAGTTTTAAAAGCTGTTTATAAAAAGCTTATATAAATAATTTCTAAAAAGATTATTTATATTAGCCTTTTATAAACAGCTTTTACAATATATCTTTTTAAAAGTTTTTAAAATACTAGAAAAGGCTTTAAAACTACTATTATTATTTTTTTATATATATTTAACAGTACTGTTTAAAGTTTTAATCTAAAGTGCTTATAGAAAAGTATTAACAATAAGCTAAATTATATAAATAAAATAAAAAATATAGTACTGGTTTTAAATAATTTTTATAAGATTAGGATTAGTTAAGGTATTATAAAGCTGGATACTTTAGCTAAGCTAAATTTAAAATTTAAATAAAATTATACTAAATATTAAACTATTATTACTAGTATTATTAATTATTATATTTAATAACTAATAAAAAAGATTATATTTATATAAGACTAATAAAATAATTACAGCTAGGTTTTTAGCAGTATAGAATTTAGATACTAGTTAAAAGTTTAGTAAAACTTTATAGTAATTTATATTTTCTATTAAAAAATATCCAGTTAAAATAAAAAATATTTTTTAATTAAAACTAGTTTAATAGTCTACTGTAATAAATATATATTCAGTATTTAAAAACTTTAATAATAACTATATATATATTTTTTTAATAATTTTAAAAAATGTTTTTTAATCTGTGCTTAATTAAAAGGGCTTAGCTTTTAGTAGAAAAATAAAGTAGTAAAATTAATTATTTATTTAAATTAAATATATTTAACCATTTCGAATAGTAGATAATAGATAATTATAAAATATAAAACTTAATTTTAAAAACTCTATTTATTATAGGCTGTAAAGGCCTAGAAAAAAATAATTATTAAAAAAAATTTATTTTAAAAAAATAAAAAAATATTTATAATAGCCCTTTACTTAGTATTTAAGTAATTATTTATTTAGATATAACTAATAATATTTTTTTATAACTTTTATAAAAATAGTAGCTTATAAAACTGTTTTTTAAGTTTTAAAGTTCCGGATATTATAAAATATAAAAATATACTTTATAATAAATATAAGGGGTTTCATTAAAAAATAATATATCTTTTTAAAAGCTGTTTTATATTATTAATAACTTTTTTTAACTAAAAATAAATAGTAGTTTTTAAGTATATATATAAGCTTTAAAAAAGATTATCTTCTACTACTAATTTTCAAAAATAAAAATTTTATTTTATAAAAATAAATATAAAATAATTTTTTAATTTTTTATAATATATGTAATTTTAAGGTTTGGAGGTAAAAAAAGCTGATTTAAAAAACTTATTTTAGTTTAAAAATTATTATAGTTTATAAAAATTTAAAAAATAAAAAAAAAAGTTTAATACTATTTTTTAAAAATAAATTAGATAACTGTAGTTAACTTATAACTCTAAAACTACTTTATAAATAGTAGATATAAAAAAATAAAAATAGAAAAACTTTATAAAAATAGTATCAATTTAGCTTTAGATATATTTTTATATAAATATAATTTATTATATTTTTATATACTGCTGCAGGTATCTGCAGTACTTTTTAAACCTAGCTGTTTTATAAATAAAAAGTTATCTTTAAAGTCTAAAAATATAAAAAATATTTTTTTTAAGTAAAGCTTAATTAAATAAAATAAATTAAAATATAAAAAAGTTTTAAAAAGGGCTTTTATAAAAATCTACTAAAGTTTAATATTTTAGTATCTGGTTTTTAATTAGATAGTTTCTAGTAAGTATAGTTATTAATAAAAACTAAATAAATAAAGTAGTATAGGTTTAACTTAAAAGTTTAATTTATAAAATATAATTTAGCTTTTATAAATAAAAAAAACAGATTAATAAACTATTTAAACTAAAATTAAAAAAATAAAAAATAAACTAAAAACTATATAATTATTTTTAATAGTCTAACTAGAAATAAATATATAGTTTTAGTAGTATAGTATATTATAATTAAAATATATAGTCTAAATAAAGCTGTAATTATATATTTTTTTTTATATTTTATACTATAACAGCAACTAATTTTTAAAAAGTTAAATTCTATTAAAACTACTAGGGTTTTTTTATTATTTTATAAAGATATAAATAATAAAAATACTATTTTTTTAAATTACTTTTATTTTATTTAAAAGGCTTTTTTTAAATACTTTTTAGTAATAGTTTAGATGGCTCGATTAATAACTACTTAATCTAAATATATTTTAACTATACTAAAACTAAAAAAAATATAGTAAATAAAATTTGATATTAAAAATAGTTAAAATTATTAACTATTTAGTTTTTAGCTATACTGTAATTAGATATAAAAGTTTTTTTAATCTAACTATAATCTGGCAGTCAGGTATAAAAATTCCAATTAATCTAACCTGACCTGGCTGTTAGCCACTCTAATAAAAACTATAATTTATCAAAAAGAATAGTTTTAATGGTATTAAAATAGGTTATATTTAGTATAAATTCAGCTAAAAAAGCTACTGGCTTTAGTTATTTTATAAATAGTTTATATTAATATAAACTACTATTTAAGTATTATATTAACCTCTTTAGTTTAGCTATTAGTTTTAGAATAATATACTATAAAAAATTTACTAGTAATATCTAGTTATTATATTAAATATTTTTAAAGTTTAAAAATAAACTAGGATTTTTTATTTAAAAAAGTAGATTAAAACAGGCTGTATAGTTTTTATATATATTAAATATATATAATTATAATATTAGTAGTATTAGTAGTAAAGTTATATAATATTTAATATTTTATTTTTATTAAATAGTTAATAATTATTAAAATAGTATTAAAATTCTTGGTTTTAAATAAATATATAATAAAGTTTATAAATATATTTTATTATATTTATTTAAATACTGGCAGAGGCTTTAGGATTTTTTATCTTATTTTTTTAAATAAAATTATTTTTTTGTAAGGGCCTAAACAGCCCTTCCAACCTTCGCGGATATCTGCAAAGGGAAATGTATATAGACAACCTAAGGCGGCGGTCACATGACGGCTAAGCAAGCCGGCTGCAGCCGTCCCTAAGGGCGGCAGCTGCCTTGCGAGTCAGGCAAGACAGCAACAACACCTTAAGGCAATACATTGGCACCCTTGGCTTCGCGAAAGCTATTCGTTCATCACGCTATTTCACCTTTTAGCCCTTATATCTTTAATAGATATAGTTGTTTTTTATTTATTATTTTATATATTAATAAATATTAGGCCAGTAGTATTTTTAAACTAAAAGCTTATATATATAAACTTTTTCAAAATATTTAAAAATAGGTTTGTTGTAAATAAGTCTAATTAGATCAGCTTTAATCCATTTATTATTAAATATTTATAGTTAGTTTTTATAAAATAAAAAGCTTTTTTTTTATATAATATAAGTAATATATTTTTCAAGGCAGCTACATCGCGGGAAGCTCTTAGCTTGCCTTAGCCTACAGTTGCTTAGTATAATCTGTGATCTACACTCCATCCCAGAAACAAAGCCTTTACGCAGACGGACTGCACTAGTGTAAATCGCCACGTCCATCTGTGCCATTCTGGGCCGGATAAGCGAGGGTAACGACTGCGCATCCCGTCTCTCAATGGCGATAGAGTAAATCATCCTCAAGTGTTTGGCTTGCTTCGATACTTTGCCTTCGCGCTTTACTATAAACCCCCTTCCCCGCGGGGTGACTGGGGACCATGGGGTGATTTACCGGTCCGATCCATGTTTTAAATTGAACGTATCAGGGCCACCGTCATCACGCGCGACCACTTTAGTATGATCTACTTGGTCACCCAGTCTCCCCGTCATACCGCAATCTAGCGTGGAGCTAGAATACTGGTAGGAGAAGACTAGGTAGAGAGCGATTGAGTTAGCAGTACACATCAGGAAGCACCAGATGGTAACTTAGCAGAGCCATACCAGACGGTCGGTTGAACCCAAATAGGCGAGCAACAGATGCTGCAAATGTCGCAGCAGAATTAGCCATGGTTAACATCTTTTGAGGGCCGATACGCCTGGTTGCGTCGTACTGCGTAACATCATACAGGCTGATTTGCAATTCAGCTGCTTGTTAGTCAGTCAGTCTGATGAGCCCAAATAACTTGCCTACTCTATATCATCACAGCGTGGCGAACATGTACAGTACATAAATCTGGTGGAATTGGGGTGAACTCGCCTCACCATGTATGACACCAGATCTCCGGGAATCAGCTTCCTGCGGTGCAACAAGTATGACAACGCAGCTTTCTGCCATCGAACAAGACAAAGCTAAAGTGGACTGGTTGGCCCTTGGTGATGACCGTGTTTATCTGCTGACGGTCATTGTGCGCTCTTCCAGACACCAAGGACTGCGGTGTCATGTAGATCTACGGCAGTTCACCTGTATCGAGTATTCTAATATTCGAGCTGAAGATAAAAGAGTAGACTCCGCTAGCGCTTCTCGACCACTCGTCTCTCAATTCGCTATCACATTCGCACCAGGACCCTTTCTACTGTTCAGTATACGCATTACCCATAGCTAGGCGCCCGCTCAACTATCAAAGATGGCCGCACAGACTACCGACCCCGAGAAAGACCTCAAGCATCTCCTTCCAGATAAAAGACTCGTCCCTGGTGCGCCCTCGAGTGAACATAGGTTAATCAGCAAGCCTGCCGCGGATGCAAACAAGATCATCGGGCAGGTCAAGCAGCTGGTCTACGGGAATCTGTATTTTGTGCAAGACATCGAGCTGGTGTCGGTGGAATGGGTCAAGCAGTTCTCGATCGAGAACGAGTCCGACGCCACGAGAACGAAGACGGACCGTACCGAGACTGGAGTGCGGATTCAGACAGGTCTGTAGCATAGCACCCGCTTTCACCGGCCTAGGGACACGCACTGACCAGAGGGTGATTTTGTGGCCAACAGGCAAGGAGGACGCCGAGAGCATCTCCGCCACCGCGGGGTATTCCGGCTTCGGCTTCGAGGTCAGCATCGAAGGCTCCTACGAGCACAAGACCTTCAGCTCGGTGGAGACCTCGGAGATCACCACGACCGAGGACACCTGGACTGTGCCTCCCCAGACCACGCTGTACGTCTACAAGAAGGTGTACAATCTCCGAGGGACGATCTGGGTGGCGGGCATTACCGACGAGATAAAGGTGTTCGCAAGTAAGGATGGGCGTACGCGGTGCGAGGGAAGCTACGAGATCAGCATCACCTCGACGGACGAACTGGACACGTATAGCGAGCTCGAGGGAGAAGGGACGCTCGAGGTGACCCGGCCTGATGACTTCCTCGCCCAGCCTGCCGACTGGCTTCCTGCGAGTGTAGTCGAAATGGTTCTTGAAACAGTTTTAAAACGTTCCTTTCCTTGGTTGGCCTGAGCGAGTGGCTTAAATCAAGAAATGTGGGAAAAGTGGGAGCAGCATACTACAGTTTCGAGGCAGTTTCTAATAAAACTGCAGTTAGTATCGGGATATGAGCTCATGTGGCTACTACGACGGTATACACGCTGCAAGTCAGCCATAGACAATTCCTCTGACATTTATCGATTGACCTCTCAGTAGAGATTTGTCTTTCGCGAGCCAAATTGCAAATAACCACCAGTCTCTTCCCGATGCGCGTACCCAGATATTGTGGACGTGATAAGATCAGGACCTTCTCCACCTACCTGCGGCCACTCGGCAGATAGGAGATCTGCCTGAGATCTGCCAGCCAAAGTCAGCCCCAACTGAAGCGCCAGAATCTCATAGGCTCATGGTCTTGCTGACTTTGGCCAACGTAACATGACTTCTGTGGACTGGGTTGTATAGGGCTCTATCCGCATGTGACAGGCATGACGTCATATCACTTGAGTCGACCTATCGCAGCACAGCAGATTCATTTTGGTCAAAGGGAAGTACTAGAGGAACTCTGAGAAGCTTAGAGATTAATCAAGGCACCTGTAGGATCATGACCAACGTCCAATCTGGATATCTCTTTGGGTGTAACTTGAGGAATCAACTGGGCAACTTATCCGCGGCAGATAAGCCGCTAATCTCCCCAACGGTCGCGCCTGCGATTTTACCTCGGCTCAACCTGAGCTACCCCAGAATCCGACCACAGTTTAATTTACCCCCTCATTTTTCCTTCTCCAACTTCCCTTAACCATCAATCCTACATCCACCTTCCATCACCACACCCTCACCACCTCGTCACCATGGCATCGCAACCCTACACCTACGAACACTTCAACATCACCTTCCCGCCAGACCACGAATATGTCGCCCACGTGGAAATCAACCGTCCTTCCAAGCTAAATGCCTTCATCGAAGCGTGCGTGCGCGCCCTTCTTTCCCCCTTCCCCCTTCCCCTCGTTTCCCCCCTGCACAATCCACAACCCCAACTCCAGCCTCAGCTCTAACCCCCAAAAACAGAATGTGGCTCGAACTCTCGCAAATCTTCACGCGCCTCTCCACCGACCCCACCGTCCGCGCCATCGTCCTAAGCGGCGCCGGCCCCAAAGCCTTCACCGCGGGACTAGACGTGCACGCCGCGGCGGAAGGCACGCTCTCAGCCGACTCAGCACAGATCGACCCCGCGCGCAAAGCGACGCACCTCCGACGCCACATCCACGACTTCCAGCACTGCATCTCGGCCGTCGAGAAATGCGAGAAACCCGTGCTCGTGGCGATGCACGGCTTCGCGCTGGGGCTGGCCATCGACCTCAGCGTCGCGGCGGACGTGCGCGTGTGCACGGAGGACGTGCGGTTCGCCGTCAAGGAGGTGGACATCGGGCTCGCGGCGGATATCGGGACGCTGAGTCGCTTGCCCAAGGTGGTGGGGTCGTTTGGGTGGGTGAAGGAGGTGAGTTTGACGGCTAGGGAGTTTGGGGCCGCTGAGGCGCTGCGCGTTGGGTTTGTGACGCACGTGTACAAGGATAAGGGGGCGGCGGTGGCGGGGGCGTTGGGGTTGGCGAGTCGCATGGCGGGCAAGAGTCCGGTTGCCGTGCAGGGGACGAAGGAGTTGTTGAATTGGTCGAGGGATCGGAGGGTTGAGGATGGTAGGTTTTTCTCTCACTTCTTGGGGGTTGGATTTGGTGGGCAGGGGCCGGGGGAGTGTTGGTACTGAAGGGGAATATGATGCTAATGCGGTGATAGGGCTGCGGTATACGGCCGTCTGGAATAGTGCGGCGCTGCAGACTAAGGATGTTGAGGCGGCGCTGTTGTCGGGGATTCAGAAGCGGAAGCCGACTTTTGAGAAGTTGTAGCTTGTCGTTTCTGGGATGGGGTGCGTTAGTAGGGGTGTATGTTAGATTCTGTACTGCTGGCCTAGTACATCTTTAGAGGCTGATCGTATGAGATTTGCTTTCCGCAATGAAAGTATTGCCGAGAATAACTGTCGGGTGCGAAAGCGCTCTGGATGGTCTGGGACCCACTCATAAAATCAATCAAATGGCTGAAAACTTTGTCTGATGTCTTCCAACAGTCAGTCTGCTATATCAGGAATCGTCTCCATTGCTGCACGCAGGTATGTAGCGAACGTGACTCCGGTTTTTCGAGGTATACTCATGATAATCGTCCTGGCTACACGACGTCACCGGTCTAGAGGCAAAGCCTGTATTACACTGCAGGCTTGGAGACCACTGATGTAACATGCTTTGCTGTTATTGACGTCCAAAAACTCGAAGGTACTCTACAATTCCCACGGTGAACGGGCAGGATGCCTGTCACTCTCTCTGCAGAACCACAATCCAGACCAAAAGAGCTACATATATCAGTTAAACACCTTATCTCAAACTCGCTCTGTCCTCCCAGACACAAACTGACTCGCCAAAGCGGGTGCACACGAAAGAAATTGGCTAGTCCATCTCCACAACGGAGCATACCAAGCCCCAACCGTGCCTGACAGGTCTCACAGGGCAGTCTAGATCTTGGGTATGAAGACTGGAATACCGTTCTGAAGAGACCCGCGCAGGAGGAGGCTGAAACGCTTGGTCCCGTCCCGCCCAGCCCAGCCGCCAGACTGTCGTGGGACCGTGGCGGCAAGAAGGTTTCATCTGGTATCTTTAGTACAGGAGGGCTATAGCAGGAATATTCTTTGAGTCACAGCTACGTGAGCCAGGAGTGTGTCACGGAACCTGTGGCAGGTAGAACAGCAGGGAGTTGGTGTTCCTGCCGCTTGCCCTAGGTCCTGACAGGTCCTGGGCAGTCCCGCGCTGGCGGAGAACAGCCTCTATTTGTGCAGTGCGGTGGGGATTCCAGGAGCTTGGCGTAGTCAGAATCGTTCCACGATCCTTGGCTCTGTGACTCTGCAAGAGTTGGATTGAATGTTGTGGGCACGTCATCTCTGGCATCATCGGCGCGGGAATTGCTCGTCTGCCACGGACTCTACTGTACCACCCCGAGAAATGTCCGAGGACGGAGCTGTCAAGTGCTGAAGATGTTGGTGCTATTTCTATCTCCGAGGCGAAGATTCATCGCATGAAAATACACCACGACACATCCCCTGCCCAGACAAATACTTATCTCCTACCACAACGAAGTAGAGTACCAGCTAGAGAAAATCAACAACGCACCCTACACTTCATGCGTAAGCACGACAAGAATCGGACTTCGGATTTAACCACCGCGCTTGACGCCCACCCCAATCTGTACCCCGCTTCTTCACTCCGTCACGCCCCAAGCCCCCAAAACTAACGCATCTCATTTCCCGCCGCGCTAATCCCAGATCGAAACGGAAGTACACCCTTTGACATCGCCCCTGTCACCCCGTCACCCTGCCCATATCCACTCGACATCCCATCCTGCAGAACTCCAGCTCCGTACATCACGTCATATCCACCCTCACAGGTGGGAAAAATCCCCAAGAATATACTCTGCACTCCGCACGGCCCCTCCCTCCCCCTTCCTCTCCCGCTTCCGTAGACCCGAAGATATACCACTTTGTACCCTTGAACCCTGTCGATCGGCGGGCTTGTTTGCGCTGCCACCTCCTTTTGACGACCTTATTCGTTAAGGGATAAAGCTGCAGTCCACGAGGGGAGTCAGTATCCGAGCATCGGGACCAAAAACCCCGAGCTTCATGGGCATTGGTTTGGGAGGATTCCCCCGAGCTGCGAGCTGCGTGCAGAATGCCAAGGTTGGAGTGCATCTACCCCATACTGAACCTGAGACTGGGGGTGTTTGACGCGCTGGTTCTGGTGCGATGGCCGAGGTCGATAGAAAGGAAATTGTCCGGGTGGGATGGGATGGGTTGAATGGGATTTTCCACGTATTGGTCTGGAGTTGGGGGTATATAAGGGGGTTGGCACTCGGTTGTATGAGTTCAGTTTATCATTCACACAGAGAAAATTGACAGCCAACACCGCCGCAATGAAGACCGCCGCTCTCGCACCGCTCTTCTTCCTCCCCTCTACCCTCGCCACGACGGTCTATCTCGCGGGTGACTCGACCATGGCCAAGAATGGTGGCGGGTCCGGCACCAACGGTATGTCCAACCCCTCCTAACACTCTGGAGATCGCCGCTGACCGACCCAGGCTGGGGCGAGTACATCGCCAGCTACCTCTCCGCGACGGTGGTCAACGACGCGATCGCGGGCCGCAGCGCGCGCTCGTACACGCGCGAGGGTCGGTTCGAGAACATCGCCGAGGTGGTGACGGCGGGCGACTACGTGATCGTCGAGTTCGGCCACAACGACGGCGGCTCGCTGTCCACGGACAACGGCCGCACCGACTGCTCCGGCACCGGGGCCGAGGTCTGCTACAGCGTCTACGACGGCGTCAACGAGACCATCCTCACCTTCCCAGCCTACCTGGAGAACGCCGCCAAGCTGTTCACCGCCAAGGGCGCCAACGTCATCCTCAGCAGCCAGACCCCCAACAACCCCTGGGAGACCGGCACCTTCGTCGACTCCCCCACGCGCTTCGTCGAGTACGCCGAGCTGGCCGCGGAGGTGGCTGGCGTCGGGTACGTGGACCACTGGTCCTACGTGGATAGCATCTATGAAACCTTGGGTAATGCCACCGTCAACTCGTACTTCCCCATCGATCACACCCACACCAGTCCGGCGGGCGCCGAGGTCGTGGCTGAGGCGTTCTTGAAGGCGGTGGTTTGCACAGGCGCGTCGTTGAAGAATGTCTTGACGACGACGAGCTTTGAGGGGACGTGTTTGTGATTGAACGAATGTGAAGGCAAGGCGTGGGGGGATCAAGGACAGGAGTTATTATGTATAGTGGTAGTTGGTGCATTGCAATGGTATCTGAACTGGCTCGCTTATGTTCGTAATCGAGAATTGGACATCTGTAAATTCGGGCCTGAGGGTCCTTGTGCTATCTCCTCCAGCGTGGTTTTCACTATTCCACGCTTCTCCACTCGGGTGTAATATTGCATCAGGGTTGGGTACGTAGTGCTGGAAAACTGGCCGGCTGCCTGAATCTCCCAAAGAACGGGCCAGAGAGAACAGTCATCGATTCCAAAGGAGGCACCACTTGCGAATGGCTGTGCTTGGAATACTGCTTCCCACCTATTCAAAATTTGGACGCTCCCCGATCGCTCCATCTGATTGCGCCAGGTGGCTAGGAGTTGGTCGATCTCGACTAGGAGGCTCCCCCCGCGCAGAGCGTCCACGCCCGGTTGCACGAGCTCCGAGGCGTGAGTGGCAAAATAAGCCAGGATGTTGGAATCGCCAGCCACCTCAGCTCCATTACCATCAATGTAAAGCGGCAGATCTGCGCCCGTGACGGTGGTCGCGTCGTAGCGAAGTCCGTTCTCGTCCAGACACAAACGCACCCGAAGATTAGCCACAGGGTCCGGCCCGACCACAAGCTTGGCGGTCGTAGCCGTAACAAAGTTGACAACATCGAAGCCCGCGCCGTAGACCCCATCCCAGTCAAATTCGGTCGCGTGGTTCTCTTGCCCAAACGCCCGAATCAAGCACTCAGTTTCCTCTGGGTGCCCGTGGATCACTGCATGAGCACGATCCTGAGTTTTGGACACTGCACCTTGGCCCCAGATCGCGTCTCCAGTTGGGTTGACATAGGTGCCAATGTGACGAAAAGTCAGGGAGATCCGCTTTCCGCCATACGCTCGCTCCTCCGATGACTTCTCGTCCGTGGCCCGCTTATCGGGCCGAATCCCGTGCAGCCATCGCATGTTCGTCTTCTCCCCAAGGATGAACAGTGATTCGTGAGGCATAGGGATGCGTTGCGTAAGGCGACCGCTCTCAGTGCCTTCCGACTCTTTCCCCTTGGTCCGCAGCACCATCACTCGTTGAGCACCAAGACTGACATTGCATATGAACGAGCCCCGCACAATATCCAAAGTCTTGTCCGAATGCTCCGAGATGCGGTCTTGTCCGTCTCGATACAGTTGGATAAGTGCATGGTTGAGTGGGTGGCCCAGAATACGCTCGACGACAACCCGTACCTCGTCCACCGTAGGAGTGAACGGTTGCAGTGTCGGCGACTCGTCCGCTGGGTGACGGTAGATCGGAATGGATCCATCATCCAGCGCACGCCCCTGCACCGCCACCAACCGCGGGACCTGCCCAGATAGATGATACATCTTCTGCCAAGCTACCTCATCCCGAATCTTCTCGAAGGCTTTCTCTGGTAGCTCCAAATCGTATATAATTCTGGCGTCCCCCTCACCGATCACGTCGCCCGGCCTATACACATCGCGTTTCTTCAACTTCCCGCTTCGGCGCGAGTCTGTGCGCGCACCTGAATCGCCCTTGGCATCCGGTCTCTTCGTGCGACGGACACGTGTACGGGCCTTGACAGCGCCAGAATCCGCGGGTTGCGCCTCCGATGCATTCCGCACTCGTGCGCGGGCGATATTAGCCAGCTCCTGCAGGCTCTGGTTGTCGTGGTCGGAGAACTCCGCCATGAGATCTTCGATCCTGCGGCGCCGGCCGCTGCCAACCAAAGCCTCCGGGCTCTCATCCCTGGCCGCCGATCGGGCTTTGGACCCGAACCCCAGTCCGTCCATGACGCCTTCAATTTCAGCACGATTCGCCGTTCGCACCGGCCGGGGGTTGCCACTTCTGGCGATCGCGTCGGTCTCCTCCCAATCCAGCTCCTCCAGCAGCTCCTGCGTGGTGATCCCGCTGGCCCCGAAGATGTCCGCCATGCGACGCATTGCCTCCTCGTGGCGGGGGAAGCTGCGGTACCCGAGGCAATCCTCGATCAGAGTGACTGAAAAGCCATGTCGCACGGCGTCGAGAGCGGTGGCGTAGACGGACACATTAGATAGCGACCCGCAGAGATAGAGCTCGGTGATGAACCGGGTGCGGAAGGAGAGGATGAGATTGTGGTCGCCGAGCGCGGAGTACCCCGATTTGACGATCAGGGTATCTAATCCTGAGTCGATGGCCGCGAAGACGGGTGCGGGGAACTGCGCGCCGGGCGTTTGCGGCACACAGCACCGCGGTGTCTTGGCTGAAAGGAAGGCCTCCTCGTCGATGGTGTGGCCATCGTCCATCTTCCAGTCGCCATCTACGGGTTCATCCTCTGATGTACGCTTCGCTCGCGCGTCCTGATCCTGTCGACTGAGCACCACCAGGTCCTGGCCGTCCGATGGGCTGATCAAAGGTTGCGAGGACTGGTAGTAGGAGCGCACCCACACCACATCCCCATTTCGGCGGAAGGCGCTGGCGAGTTGAGGGATGTTCTCTAGGAAGTCAGCGGTGTTAGGAACGTGCAGGGCTCCATTCGATCGCACAAAGTCATTCTGGAGATCTAGGAGGAGAAGAGCTTTGCGGGTCTGGATGGTGGGCAGATTGCCAAACTGAGGGATGAAACTCATTGTCGGAACATGATCAGGAGGTCAAGGGGATTTATCGCAAAACGGCTCGACAAGATTGCAGCTAGGATAAACAGGGTTGAAAAATAAGGATCTTGGGTCAGATGCGGGGATAGCAGAAGGTGGGGTTGAAGATGGTAATATTCCGGTAGAGAGTGGAGGAATGATGGTCAGGAAGAGAAGATGCGGAGGGGGAAATCCACGGGCGGAGAGTCCCGTCGACACCTGACTGCTGAGGCTTTCGCTAGGAATACTTTTCCGATGTGTGTCGGCCGAATAGAGAAGCGGTGTAGCGGGGGAGCCGCAACAACCAAACAAACACAGATTATCAATCAGACCAAACAGGGCTCACGGGTCAAATACACCAAACAGGATAAAAGGTACAAACAGAGCGCACCAGTAACAATCCAGGCTCAACTTGCTATCTCTATGCTCTTCATCATAGACCGGGTCGGACAAAGATTATTTGATAGCAACATGCTGGTGCTCGGCCCGCATGAAGCGGACATTTATGGCTTCTCCATGTCTGGAATGTGAAAGATGGCGTTGGTCAATGGTACATAAGACGAGGTGTCGTGCGAGGAGGCACAGAGCTACAGCAAGCTGGAGCTCACACTCTTTGTCAAACTGAATGTTGCTTTTTTCCAACAAATCCTCCCAGGTTTTTGAGAGCCAACTTTCATATAAGAAATTTTCATCTATCACGCAGCTTGTGCAAACCTTAGCCTTGCTCCAAGGCCACTCCTTTTTCTCTTCCAGCCTTCTTAAAGGACGTTGCACACTTTACTTGCTACCCGCACTTAGAAATATAGATATACGCGACCAACGCCTCAACCCATGCGGGTAAATCCCAAACACGAACACCCTGTTGTTTGATCCCAGTCTTACTGCACCCTTCCATTGTACTCATTACCTACAATCGTCAGTCAACGCATCGCTCCCGCCAAGCTTCGTGCCTCCTCTGCCATTTGGCCCTAACCTGCCTGTCGCCGGCCACACTCCGCCTCACTTCCCCCTGTTGCTGTTGTACACCCGCTGACGGGTGTACGTTTTCCTTATCCTGTTCTTCGTCCCGTCAGAACAAACAACCTAGTGCTATTGCAACCTACCGTCATAAATCATCAACGCTTCGCGGCTCACCGCTCGTCCACTCCAGACTCGCAGCATAGCGTTGTACAGTGCGGTCCGTTTCCACGCTTCTGACCCACCGGCTCATCATGGATATATACCGATGCTTCCGCTCCTAACTCTGGGTTCTATGTCGGTTTTCCTAGACGGGATTGGTTTAGAACCAATCACAGCCCACTTCCTTCCCAAACGGGAAGGGGACTAGGAATAGTTTCCTATTCAGGAACTGGGTTTACCTTTTCCTTACCTGCCGCCCGGCAGAACTGTTCCGTAATGTACCACAGTACACCTAGTAACCTCGCATCCCGCTTATTACTAAACACGTTTTACTAGTTAGTGAAAAGTTGCCGCTTGCGGCAAGGCACGATACCGGTAGGAGGGGCCCACTCACTCAGTTAAGTAATAAGCGAGACGCTTATTTACAGCTTGTACTGTGGTACGTTACAGAACCGTTCTGCCGGGCGGCAGGTAAAGAAAAGGGGGACCCAGTTCCTGAATAGGAAACTATTTGTATGCGGAAGCAAGTTTCCCTAATCGGTAAGCGCTGCCAGGTGGCAGCGGGGTAGTTTGTGGATAAGAAGGGCGCAGGCGCCCTTGGTGAGGTTGAGTGTTTGTTCGATCAAAGATGTATTCGAGGTTTCGAGTCGACAAGTTGCCGCAGGATTCTGGGTACTCGTTAAGGGGCGAGATGAAGAAAAAGGAGGGTGTTCATTCGTTCTGGGTGTTTGTTACGTACTCGCAGTGTACGATTGACGACAAGGAGGAGTTTGAGCGGTTGTTCAGGGACGCGCTGAAGCAGTTTGCGCCGCAGGCGAAATACTTCGGATGTCGAGAGCGACATGAAGAAAAGGGTATTCACTACCATGTGCTGGTGAACCTGGGGTTTCAACCAACATGGACGATGGAACGAGCGCGGGCGCGATTTACGGTGATTGGCAACATGTCCAAGTCAATCAACTTGACGCCCAACAGGTCAGCGAACATGTGGAGGTTTGTTCGGAACCATGTGGAATATGTTCAGAAAAACGGGGATGTATTCGGTAAAGCGTTCTCAGTGAAACCGGGGGGCGAAAGAAAGCAGCTTTGGCGCGAGTACAAGCCTGTCGAATTAAAAAAAGAATAAGGCGCGGTATAGTGACGGCCATGATGCCAGAAAGTAGTACAGTACAGAGATGATACTGGGAATTGAGGACAATAGACAGTGAGACTTGAATTCGAAATAAAAAGTTTGTGTGATGGATCAGGGCTAAGAGTGGATACGTACTAAGTCTTTCTCCTCCTAAGAAAAGCTCATAATGAACGACCGACCATACCAATGTCATTAACTAATACTCAGACCAGTCCTTTCGGTAGCAAAACCATCCGCCGCAATATCATCGCGCTCGATGCCGAGTAGTTTCATGCTAATCCAAGTGCGACGACAAGGGGTAATTTTGAGGATCAGCAAGTCATTCACATCTTCCCAGGTGAAACTCACAACGCCAGATAAAAACAAGCAATTCTACAACCATACACTCTACTAGACCATGTCCCATTCGTCTCGACCTCACTGCCTCTTTTGTCAGCAAATATTCTTCCACGCATACAATCTCCTCGAACACCTCAACACACCCAGTTCCTTGCGGGGCTCTCTTCAGTCATCCTGCTGCAACTTATGATCACGTTCCATATCGTCGTAATACCGTCGCCAACCCTGCGCAAAAGGAAAGATCGGGACCTCATCCAAGCCGACGTAGTAATGGTAGCCCTTCAGGGGCCGGTCAGGTCGGTGGTAGTTCCCAAAGCGGTCCTTGATTCTAGCCAAGGCCCAAGGAAGGGCGATCCAAAACAACGAGCCTGCAGTGGGTTCAACCTGTTGCTCGGCCCCCTCCGAGACAGCCCCGGCCTCGTGTGAAGCTCCCCGACAGGTCAGCAGCTCGCACGTCTCGTACGAACCTGCTTCGGCCTTATGGGACCCAGATCTTGGTCGGATGATGCCCCAGAAGCGACCCCCAGAATATTGGGGCGACCCCTCGACGAAGATCTTCCTCCGCGCGTCAAACGTCCTCAGGACGCTGGCCTCCAGTTCCTTCTGCAGCTCCTGCAGGCGAGGGAATCCTTCACGCCGGCACAGTGAGGCGCACATATACCCTGCTCCATGGGGAGTGATGGGGAAGTAATAGTCTCCCATGTAGTTGAGCAAGCACAGTTTCGCCGTTGGCGGCTGATGAAGGAGCATCCTTCTCCAACTGGCCTCGGGGCGCTCGTAATATTCTCTATGACAGGTGTTGGAAGAAGTGAGGTATTCGGGCCATATCTTCTGGATGATGAGCGGGTTGATGGTGCGTCGCTCACCTTGGGGGGTGTTTTCAGCTGGCTGGAAGAATAGGCTTGTCTGCATCGCTTGTGACTTGCTGATCAGGTCGTGCCAGAGGTAACATACTCGTGTTGAGATGAGTAAGGTCTGCATATCCATCTGGAGGAGGATTTGCTCCACCAGCTCCGGGATGCAAAATATTCGGTGAGGTGTAGTTTCTGCCATGATTACTGTCGTTTTGAGTGATTATAGTGATGAGATGAGTTTGTAGTTGATGAGACGAAATCCCCTCGTGGCGAACGAGTGCTGGGAGTTATAGTTGCGAAGCGTGGTGGGAAGAGTCATCCTCGGCGTCACCCTTCCGACATCGATAGACTTGACCACGGTAGCAGTACAGTGGATGCAAAGCTGCGATGCACTGATGATGACGGTGAGCACATTGCGAAGAAATTCCATAGACAAGGACAACGGAATTTCGTTTGTCAACCATGGAAGTTCGACGCAGCTGCGACACTGGGAAGCGTCCATCTCAGGTTCAAAGCACAAGTAGCTCTGTGGCTCGAGTAAGCATTTAGCTAGTGAAGAATGACTATCACTGCAGCTCAACTAGAGCAAAGACGAGTGAGGATCTTAGATCTATAAATTCGCCAGGCGACGATGGAGTTTCCAAGTCCACAGAGATGATCACATCTGATGCGGAGGTTTTAGCGATTGTTCCATCTATACAATCTGTCGCACGCAGGTACGAACCTCGCATACCTTGGCTCATAACAAGCTCCCTCGGAGCATCCAATCCTTAGCAACCGGGTAGAGCAGTAGCAGAGTCGGTCATGATCACTATCATAATCCTTGCCGACTGATAAGCCAGATATTTGCTGCTTTGTCGCTGCATGGGTCATCGGTGCTCCCGCGGACGGCCGTCGGGCGAATGCAAGCAACATCGATCACAAGTCTCGACTGATAACGCCATTATCTATGACCTTGCAGACACCCGAGTACTCCATATCTACGGGGACCAGCATTTATGGGTACTTTTGCGCCCCTGCCCTCATTTGCAAGGTGCATGTACCTAGCTCCACTGCCCTATTCTCAAGCTGCAGATTCCTACTTCCACCACCGACACTCCCTTCTAGCGACGCAAGCTCTTCAGTGGTTAGAACCCGCAAATCCACTGGAGCGACATAACAACCCCGCATAAACAGCACGGTTCCAACACGGACGCAGCACGGAGCTGCCCAGCAAAGACCATCTTCCGAGGCCACAGCTATCTCCAACGCCTCTCCAGACACCAGGATTACATTCCACTACTGCACGCTGCCATCCCAGAAAGGAAAACACAACCCCCGCACTGCATCAAGCACGTGAAAGCGCAAGCATTTGCCCGATATACATCCTATGGAAGTATACATCCAACCACGTGCCCACCACACGGCCCAGCAACCACCTCCTCACAAGCCAAGAACCGCGACCAGTGAGCCATCCCCCAAAATCAAGGTTCCCAGCGCAAGTGCCGAGATTCTCCACAAATCAGTCCTGATCAAACTTCCCACGTGTTGGCCGTTACCCCTCCGATCGACAGCGACTAAACCACTGTTTGGACTACGCGTAAATTAAACTAGACTAAGTGTGCGGACTTTGAAGAAACGCGGCGTGGATGGGCGAGCGCTCGGCGAAGCTGCCCGTTAGGGCTAATGGCCCGGATCTCCGGCAGTGCCCCTCTGTTCGACTGCAGACTAGACTAAACTAGACTACTGTGTTAACGTTCCAACCCCCTTGCTAGCGCCGTGCTACATGTTGCCCTAACACATCGTCGAGCTGGACCGTTTGAGAATTTCTCGATGGTCTTGGGCGCATTTTCACATGTTCTGGTGCTCGCAGGTGCAGATCGGCTGAGCTTAGCGCAGCAGCAGCAGCGTAGCAAGGGTTTTGCCGGGAGTGGGGGTCCAAGCGTCAGGCGCAATTGTGGGAGTACAGTACGGAGTACAGCATGTTGGAAATGCCGAAAGCTGATCAGATTGTTGGTGATAGTGAAGCAGTCCTTGCAAAACTCCACGGGCAAAAGCAAGCGGAGACTTGCCCCCTTTTCTTTTCTCGAAGCGTTCAACTGAGTTAACCCGATTTAAGTCTATGACTGTTAAGAGTTAAGAGTGGGTCCCCAGCAGGCTCCAATCCGTGGTTTCGGCTATCAATCTGCGACAACCCGCGAAACGTGGGTCGGGGGTACTTCGGCGGACGGTTGACCGTCGAAAATAATTTCTCTTTTGCTGGGAAGACGGTACGAATAGGAGACAAATGTTGTAACGTGAATTCATTCCAATTATATCCAAGATATGAAGTATGTACAGGCGACGCGAGCGCGTCAATTATTACTCCTATCCCTATTTACTGCGGCTAGCGTCCGCATCGCCGGGAGCAGTAGCGCGACTAATCGCACGCGCTGATGTACTCGAAGTAGAACTTGTGGGCGGCGACACTGTCCAGGAGCGTCCCGTCGTTGCCCGCGGTGGAGTCCACTCCCGTCACCTCGGTGATGTCCGAGGTCGTGACGGTCACGTCGGTGTCGCTGGTGATCCAGTACTCCGGGCTGAAGTGGTGGTAGCCGAGCAGCTTCGGCGGGAGCTTGGGGACGATGTCGTCCGTGTGGGTGACGCGGTAGTTGCTGCCCTTGCTCTGGTCGGTGATGTAGTCGGCCAGGGCGAGGTTGCCGATGCGAGGTTGGCCGAAGTTGTACTATCATCATCAGCACTGAGATCGAGCCTGAGGCGGGGTGGGCTAGACTAGGAACATACCAGGTCCACGGTGTAGCCGTCGTTGCGGAGGACGGTGGCACCAATCGCGGCGAGGGCAGCACCCAAGCTGTGACCGGTGAAGACAAGGTCGTAGCCCGAGTAAGTGGTGACAGCCGCCTCGACCTTGGAGGTGATAGTGCTGGCAACTGTCTCCCAGGCTTTCCAGAAGCCACTGTGAATCTCGCAGTCAGTGCAAATGCTGCTCGCGTCGGTAAGGCCGAAGTCGAGGTTGGCGATCCAGTTGGAGAGATCAGAGCTGCCACGGAAGGCGACAACAATAGCCTTGTTGGTCGAGTCAACAGCAACGAAGCCCGCCGTGTCGCCGAACTCAGCAGTTCTGCCGTCTGTTAGCCGACTCGGCCAGTGGTCTTATATGATTAGAAGACCTACTCGTTGAACTCATCCAGCACGATGGGAGCAGCAGCCACAACCAGGGGACAGTTGTCAGCAGAGCAGGAGAGGGCCGTGCTTGCTGAGTCGATATTGGTCGAACAGTAAGCGGCTGCGCTGTACTGCGCAAAGAGGTCCATCTGGTCCAGCAGGGTGGTGGAGACAGCTATGACAGGATCAGCGTTGTGGAATAAGACTAGGTTGACCCAAGCACATACATCGACGCTCGATCGGCGCGGGGGCAGCCTGAGCCAGCAGGCCGAGAGCCGCGACAACCCCTAGTTCCCGGGTGTAGAGCATCGTGAGCGGAAGAGAAAGAACGGGGGAATTGGGATAGGGAATGATCTGCCTGGATCCTGGGGATATCTCGAGGAGTGGCGATCAGCCATCCTTTTATAGAAATTCTTCCCCTTATCCCTTGCGGGAGGGGAATTCGTCGGGGTCTGGCGTAGAAAGTCCGAGTGATACGAGCCACTCCGGTAGAGCGGAGAAAAAGCAAATCCCCGGGCCAAATTGAGGAAGTAGAGAATTGAAGGCTATACCCATTGCTCTTAGCTTCAGGCCAAGGATTGACAATGGGCTGGATTGGATGGGGTTCCAGGGGCGGCCCCCAACAAACGTTGCTCCGTCGGAGGAAGATAGGGCAAGGCCGCGCGAGAAAAGGAATGCAACCGGATTGCACACGGCCCAACTTCCAACGCGCATTGGCTTCTTTCTTTGCCAATTGCCACGCGTCTGCAACAGATAGAGGCACCGGTAGACGTGATAATTTCCTTGAGCATTGGTGTCAACCCCTCCCGGATGGACCCGCCCGGCATTCGAGGCTAAAGCGCGATGCTTGTTCAAGCCTGGTTGCTCTTCAGCCGGAAACCGCGTGATTGACCTGCATGAACGGGCCGGAGTGTGCATCTTGCAGAAGCAATCAGAAAGAAACCCTCTGAGTTAGCGTCTTTGGCGCGGGCTGTCGTTCTTCTCGAAAGGACCCACCCCGTTCGGCTTGATTTGGCCTCTATAACGACGACTGTTATAGTCCTCGCGGACACTTCTTATCCACCAGTGAAGTGATCACGGGGCAGCTTGCAATTTAAACTCTGCTTCAGAAGTCCGGAGAATAGAATTTTCTTCCAATCAAGCACGCACGATGGCCGTCTGACTGTGTTGTTGGAGTCAGGGGCTTGACGCTGTGTTTTCTGCTGTGAGGAAGACCTGTGCCTGGAAGTTACCGGCCCCATGAACACTGCGCCACCAACTATTGATTAGGGCGATGTTGAAGAGAAGCTGATTTTGGCCTCAAACGGTTAAGCTGATCTTCAGGGGCATGGTGCCTGAGGCATCAGGTTTCCGCCAGCAATGCGGGTGGAACGACTGTTCTTCCAGTTCCGAAATGATCATCAATGATCAATCCATTGCATCTTATTTCTTGAACGACTTTGAAATCTCTTCAATGAGGTAAATGCAGCGTCAGAGTATGGAGGTATGTATTCAGTCTAATTATCGCAGCTGGACAAGGTCTTGAAGTTGCTTGCGTACACCATGAAGCATCGTCAATTCCCAATTGTCAACTCACGTGAACCCGAATGTATACATTTTCGCCCAACAACTTGCCCACAATTCCAAGTCGAGATGAAAGCCTTATTCTATGTAAGTACACTGCTCAAATACGCCTAAACCCTAATGTTGACATATCAATCTTCTACAACAAGCTTCTCTGTTGATAATGTTGGAAGTCTATCATTCTCTCAGTCTCTTCGCTGTAGTTGTGATTTATTGGCCGGGGAGGGTAGTATATCGGGACTACTCGTTTAATATCTAGAAGGCACCAACAGCCCTTGTCAGTTATAGCCAGAGGTAGTATTAAAAACTCTACATTTGAGTGAGCTGCAGAATCTGATCGCATCTGATGTGAGAATTTCTAATCCCCCGAGAAGAATGAACTGCTCCTAGCTGCTGCTTCTACACCACCTACACCATGCCAATGAGTCAAATGAAGAGTGTTTTTTCTCGATATGCAGCGCATAGATGCATTGGAGGGAGATTTTGTCTCACACAAAGAGCATATAGATACAAAGCGCACACTTACAAAGCGTACAGATGCCTCAGAGGGAGATCTTATCTTGAATACAAAGCGTATGAGAAAGCTTAGTGCGGATCAGTGTTACGGAAGGTACATGGAGACGAGTATATATTATACAGCTGCTCTAGTACGAAAGAATGACATCGATGTTGGGTATACAAATTGTCATCGACCACGGAAGGTGAAGAACTTGCAAGTGAGTCACCTCGTTGAGTCTGATACCACTTCTCCAAGGCTACTCAACAGTCCGTCTCCGAAGAAGGACTGACTTGGCCTTCATCACTTCTCAATTCGCCTCGACCACCGATTGCACAGATCTCCATCAACCTCGCCATCCATACCTTGTCAATTACCATCAAGCAAGGCTTCCATTCATCGCAATGGCGAAGCTTACAGATCTTCCGCCGGAGCTAATGCTGTCCATCATAGAAGAGCTCCAGCGGTGGCCAGCCGACTTGAATGCACTCGTGCGGACCTGTCGAAAGCTATACGAACGGTGGCTTTTTTCTCTGTACAAGCACAACCAGAACTGGATCGGAGCGTTGCTTTTGGCCGCTCAAAATGGCAACCTACTGACCGCTAAGCGAGCAGCGGAATACGACCCGATGCGTGACCCTGACTACGATAACAGCGAGGAGATCTGGGAGATCCGGCGCACATTATGTATAGAGACCGAGGAAAGCTTCCAGTTTGATTACTACCAAGTGCCCTACCCGCAACATAGCTTCGACCGAAACCACCCCGATGACAAGATCTGGCCATATGGGATAAACGAGTATGATGTGACCACCGATCGCTACGATCGAA
Organism: Aspergillus japonicus CBS 114.51; assembly: GCF_003184785.1. Taxonomy (NCBI): domain Eukaryota; kingdom Fungi; phylum Ascomycota; class Eurotiomycetes; order Eurotiales; family Aspergillaceae; genus Aspergillus; species Aspergillus japonicus. The sequence goes on from NW_020291761.1 coordinate 27,567, forward strand.
TGACTCTGGCCGAGAACGCCAATATGACACATGTTGCCTACGCACTTGCCGTGGGCCACGAGAACTTCGAGATCGCCGGTGCTCTGTCGCCCTCCGGCCGGCATATTGACACGGTAATCTCGAGATGGGGGCGCATGGCCTTACACTACGCTGCCTATTGTGGTAGTGAGCAGGGGATCGAGTTCCTGCTGGAGCGTGGCGCGGATGTCAACGCGCTGGACTCGTGGGGGGAGACGGCGCTGATAATAGCTGCAAGAACTACGAGCACATCCTGCGTGGAGCTACTTCTCGCACACGGAGCGGGGATAGACATGTGGTGCGACGGACGTACGGCGCTTTCCTATGCCATAGTGACACATGGAGATGAGGCGGTTGACATCCTCCTGGCGCATGGGGCCGACGTCAATGAAGGGTCCCACAAGCCATTATTGCTCAGCATTGCTTTGGGAAATTGTAACCTTGTCTCGCGCTTGCTCGCTCGAGGGGCAGACCCCAATGCCGTGACCTACGACAGGAAGGAGACGGCCCTAACCCTCGCGATCAAGCAGTCGTGCGCGGAGGAAGTGGTTCGTATGCTCCTTGAAAGTGGAGCAGACGTCAATACAGCTAGAGACGAGATTACGCCTTTGAAGTCTGCCATCAAGCAGAGGCAGGATGAGGTGGTTTGCATGCTGCTGGACCATGGGGCCGACGTGCATGCTACCGATAGCCTGGGGAGAACACCGTTGATGCATGCGGTTTGGTCGGGGTCGCGGGACTCGGTTGCCCTGCTTCTTGAAAGGGGGGCCGACGTGAACCACAAGGAGACTGGCATCTACGAGTTCACTTCTCTGATGATAGCAGCACGTTTTCAACGTACTGATGTCGTGATTCTTCTTCTTGACAACGGAGCAAACATCAATGCCTATGGCGGGTACTGGAAAACAGCCCTGATGATAGCTGTTTCTGAAAGCCGCATTGACAAAGAAATGATACTTCAGCTTCTCCAACGCGGGGCGGACCTCAACATGGAGAATGTGTACGGGGCTACGGCACTGGACTATGCCTGGAAGAACAGATGGGCACCTGAAAGGGAAGACATTCTCGAATTGCTGCGCGAATGGGAGGAGGATTGACGAAGTCATTTTGCCCTTGCTTGCGCCATTGTATTCTGCTAGTCATTCTGTTGCAGAAGAGTGGCTTATACCATTGATAGTTACAATATTAGTTCTTCACTTGCCCTAAAACCAACGAGTCCATTGATTCGGCCAAGAGATTCCAGTTAGTTTATACTCCAGGTGCCGGTTCGCATCATGATTATCTGTGCATAACAGTCACCCAAAAGCCTCTCATGTACTGGTGGTTAGTAAGCGGAGCTCCCTCATTGAAATGCGAGATGCTCTTGCTATCATGACCTCAAGGCCTAGTAGTTAGCCCAATGTGTCACATTCGTGCGACAAGCTAATCGCTGCCAATGGAGGATTCAATACTCCCTGTCTAGTATCTCAGGTTACACATTTTGACAGCAGCTGATCTGCCAAGGAGTAGACGTCTGATCCCGAGACTCAGAATATTTCCCGTAACCTACTTTACCTACCTTTCCACTTACCTACCTTTCCAATTACCTACATTGCCAATTACCTACCTCTTCAACTGGACTTCACTCTTGTCTATTCGCCACGCAAGTTGTAGTCATGCGTGGATCAAAGAGGCAGTTGTTGATCCCGCAGCCCTAATAAGGTGCTGGAACATGACTTTATCTAGATATTACAATCAACCTCATACATGTTAAGACCATGCAGCTGGTAGTCATCGTCTGAGCTCACTTAGCACAGTATCTGGTAGCTTGGGCTTGACGTTCAGGGAAAACCTATTGCCTGCGTGTAGCTTTCGAGTTGTCAATCACATCTCACTCTCTTCAATGGCCTGCATCCCCGCCCAAGTCGAAACACAGCATCAACATCCCTGCATATTCTCGGAGCATTGACTGACTCCCCCTGCATGACCACCGGTCGAGACAGCAATACTCTCCGAGCCCTACTCCGGTCACAATGATAAGTACTTCCACCATCTCATCTCTAGCACCACTCCCTCCTCCCCTTGGCACACCCCAAACCCCAACATGGAGACCCTCCTCAACCTCCCGCCCACCCGGCTAGCCTTGCTTCTTCTCACCCTCACCCTCACCAGCATCCTCCTGCTCACCCGGCTCCACCGCGTCCACACCCGCCGGCAATTCGCCCAGCAGCACGGCTGCAAGCCCATCACGCACTACAGCAACAAAGACCCGATCCTGGGCCTGGACGAGATCTACCGCGGCATCACGACGGCCAAGCGGCACCAAGCCCTGGAATCCATCACGCAGCGGTTCCAGCAGCACGGGCACACGTTCGCCTCGCGGCGCCTGCTGAAATACATCATCGTGACCATCGAGCCCGAGAACATCAAAACGATCCTCTCGACCCGCTTCAGGGACTACGGCCTGGCGCACCGCCGCCCGATCTTCCAGCCCCTGCTGGGCGAGGGCATCTTCGACACCGACGGCGCGCACTGGGCCGCCTCGCGCGCGCTCATCCGCCCCAACTTCACCAAGGACCAGGTCGCCGACCTCGCCGCCTTCGAGGCCCTGATCCCCGCCCTGCTCGCGCACATCCCCCGCGACGGGGCCACGGCCGTCGACCTCCAGGATCTCTTCTTCCGGTACACCATCGACTCGGCTACGGATTTCTTGTTCGGGCAGTCCGTCGGCAGTCTGACGATGCAGCGCAGCGAGCTCGATTTCGCCGCGGCGTTCAACTATGCCCAGGAGGCGATGACGGTGCGCGCGATCCTGGGGCCGTTCGGGCGGTTCTACTACGATAAGAAGGCGGAGCAGTGCAATCGGATCTGTCGGGAGTTTGCGCTGCCGTTTGTGGACGAGGCGGTTCGGGCTGTTCGGGACGGTGGGAGTGGGAGTGGGAGGGGGAGTGGGGCCAGGGCCAGGAAGACCGAGAAGTATGTCTTCTCGCATGAGCTAGCCTCAAGAACGAGCGATCAGCGCCGCATCCTCGATGAGCTCATGAATGTGCTCCTCGCCGGGAGGGATACCACCGCCAGTCTGCTGAGTAACATGTTCTTCATGCTGGCGAAACATCCCGCGGTGTGGGCGAAATTGCGGACGGAGGTGGTGACGGCGTTGGAGGGCCGGTTGCCCTCGTATGAGGAGCTGAGGGGGTTGAGGTATCTGCGGTGTTGCGTGAATGAGTGTGAGTTTGCTTCCAAGTTTCCTTGGGTTGGGTTTGGCTGGGTGGGAAGGCGAAAGGGCTGATGCTGAATTGGTTGTGATGCTAGCGCTCCGACTCCACCCCGTCGTCCCGATGAACGATCGCGTCGCCGTCAGGGATACGGTCTTGCCGGTTGGAGGTGGTCCGGATGGACGCGCGCCGGTCTTCGTGCCCCAGGATACGATCGTCGCGTATAATGTGTATGCCATGCATCGGCGGAGGGACTTTTACGGGGACGACGCGGATGTCTACCGGCCGGAACGGTGGGAGGATGGCCGGCTGCAGCCGCGATGGGAGTACCTCCCGTTCAACGGGGGCCCGCGCATCTGCATCGGGCAGCAGTATGCGTTGACGGAGGTGGCGTATGTGACGGTGCGGCTGGCGCAGGAGTTCGCGGGGCTGGAGAGTCGCGATCCGGGCCCGTGGGAGGAGTCGCTGACGCTGACTGTGTGTTCGCGCAACGGGACCAGGGTGTGTTTGACGCCGGCCTAGCTTGGCTGTTTTCGGATGGGCGTGGTCATAGAATGTAGCGTAGCGAGTATAAATTTACTCCAGAAACTATCTATTAAGAGTTCACTCGCTTTCACATTGACGCAATGATATTCTGGTAAGTGTGACAACGCATAGAAGCTAGCCCTATTTCCCCCCCTTCATCCTCATCCACGCCTCATACTGATCCTTGATCACCTGCTCGACGGGCAAATACTCCATTCCCAGCTCCCGCACACTCCGGCTGTTGTTCACCTTGAAATCAATCCCGATATTCCTCGACACCCAGCTCCGCGACACCCCGCTAAACGGGCCCGCCAGGTACACCATCAGCTTCGGGAGATTCCGCGTCGGCAACACCTTGAAATCTTTATGCATCGGCCGCACGATCTCCGCCATCTCCAATAGCCCCACCGTGCGGTCGCCCGCAATCAGGTACCGACCGGTGGCCGTCTTGCTCGTCCCGGCCTTGACGTGCGCGGCCGCCACGTCCCGCACGTCGACTACAGGGTAGTACAGTTCGGGGGTGCCCTGTTTGTTCTGGCCGGAGAAGATGTTTTCAATCGTGAACAGGCTACCCGAGGTGGACTCGGTGGTGAGCGGGGGGCCCAGGGTGAGGCCCGGGTTGATGACGACGAGGTCCCATCGTTTGTGGGGCTGGCTGTCGTGCAGCTTCCAGGCTTCGCGTTCGGCGGCCACCTTGGAGTAGTGGTACGGGTTGTTGGTTTCGGTGGCGGTGTCGTTCCAGTAGGCTTCGCTGAGGGTGCTGTCTTTCATCTGGGTGACTTCGATGCTGTCGCTGTACATTGCTGCGACTGCCGGGGTGGGACTGTGTGTTAGGGGGCGGATAGACACGGTAGAGGGGCTCGCTGGCTTACTCGACGAGGTCAGCACAACGCGGTGCACGCTCTCGCATTGGTCTACCGCGTCCAGCACGTTGCGAGTGCCCTGCAAAGCGGGCTCGACGCATTCCTTCACTCCGTTCTTGATCTGCGGCGGTGCCAGGAATGGCGAGGCGATGTGGTAGACGACGCTACAGCCCTCCATCGCGGGGCGGAAGGAGCCATCACGGAGCAGATCGGCCTCGAAAAGGAACAGTCTGCCGGGGGATTGGGCTTGGAGATCGAGGAGCGGCTTGCATTTGGCGGCGTTCTTGAAGCTGCGGACGGTGGCGTGGACGGTTTCTCCCTTCTCGAGGAGGAGCCTGACGACGTGCAGGCCGATGAAGCCCGTGCCACCGGTGACCAGCGATGTTGGCATTGTGAGGAGCTATGAGTGGTATGTTGCGAGAATTGTACTGTGAGCTGCGGTGGCGATATAGTGGGCATCGTCCTGGGAGGAGGTGCTCCTTTTAACTCGGTCGGGGTTGTGATTAGGGCTGGTGCTGTTGCAAAGCCATGAATACGGGTCTATCTCTTTTGTACGACTTGATGATCTGGAGTCATTTGAGGGACGACGAAGGATGACAGGGTGGCTGTTGCTGTTGTCGGAGTCCGAGCTCATGCCCAGGACTCCAGGATTGTGTGGATCGCAGCGACCCATCGACGGTTACACCCTCGGTTGTCAATGCATAGGACTCTGGGCCTGCCCTGCTTCAAATTCTCAACTCGACCGCTCAGCTCTTAGTCTGGGGTTTGATTGCCAAATGCTCTGAGCATGTGCCTCGCTTGTCACGCATTCCAAGGGGTCAGCATTGGACTCTTGTAACAACCATATCGCTCCATATAGAACTGTTTTTGTAACTCGGGCGGTCAGGAACCCACCTATTGATGCGTGCTTAACTCTGGGGATCAACGACTTTCTACTTCTTGTGTAGAGGAGAAAGCAAGGCCGACTACTCATCTCATTATGACTATAGCGGGCTAGTGGATGTGGTCAAGGATATTTTCCACTTCCCGACGCAAGTGCCTCAGGAACAGTTTATTTTTAGCCTGCCAACGGGTCTCCTGAGACGCATACTGGACCCGTGCATTTATCGAAATCTCAACCCGGTCGATGAACTAATTCTGGGGGCAACTCAAGTTAATTGTAGATGTACAGTACATCCACCTACTTTCGAACACGACTTGCTCATCGGTTTAGGACTGCCAGTACTGAGCGACATGCATCACAGTTCAAAATCGATGACATATTCTATCATAAATCAGCGCGACCTTGGTCCAGCGCTGGAGTACAGTCATAATGCAAAAGGGTCTAGAAGACAGTAAAACAGTACAACAGTACAACAGTACAAACAAACACGCTAATAGGACAAACACCACATATCTACAGCTGGCTCTTGAGCAAAGACACATCCTGCTTCAGCGCCAGCTTGCTGATGTCAGCACTGGGGGTCTTGCCCGTCAGAAGCTCGGAAACGACCTGGCCGGTTCCCAAGGCCAGGGTGATTCCCCACGGGCCATGTCCGCTGGCGACATACACCTTGCCGCCAGCGCTGCTCACAGCCCCCGTGACTGATGAAATAATCGGAGAGCCGGTCGTCGAGACCGGCCTGAAACACAAGCCCTCACTCACAATCTCCAACTCACTCTGCGTCGAAGCATCGCTGCCGGTCAACAACCTGGCCACCTCCCGCAACCGCTCCACCTGCTTCTGATCCCGCAACTTCGGAATCTCCCCGGCCACCTCCGGCAACGGCATCTGATCACTATTCAGCCCCGCGATGTAAATCTCGGGGACCCCCTCTTGGTTCACGCGGCCGAGCATCTCCGGCGCAAACTCCCACTGCGGGCCGGGGGCGCAGAAAATCGAATGGTCCTTCTGCGCCACGGAGCGGGTATACCGCGGCGAGCGCACGATGACACTGTACCCGGCCAGTCCATTAATCCCGACCGCCATCTTGCGCTTGAAGAGCGTCTGGAACACGCGGGGGGTCCAGCACCCGGCGGCGATGACGACGTCCTTGCAGGGCAACGAGATCTCGACGGGGGTGCTGTGCACCGACATGCGCTGCTCCGCCGTGACCGCCTCAATCCGGCCGTCGCGGTCGACCTTGAACCCCGTCGCGCGGGTGTCCAGCAGGATCTCCACCCTGCGCTCCCGACACTGCGCCAGCAACCACTCCACCAGCGCCTTGGGGTCCACCTGCGCGCACCCCGCGTCACTGGAGATCTCCTCGACCACGCACTCGGCGGGGCGATTCATCCACGTCGGCGTGCCGTGGCCATCCAACCTTCCATCCCTCTCCCCCTTCCCCTGGGTAGGACTAGCGGACGGGGAAAACTGCTTGGCGACCTCCGCGCGACTCGTGCCGGACAGCAACCAATCCTCGCCGCGCACCTTGCCGCCGGTCTTGCGGCCGTGCGCATCCAGCTCGTCCATGGTCACGCCGAACGCGCGGCTGGCGCTGTAGCCCCATTTCCGGCGGCCGTCGTGCGCGTCCGCCAGCGACTGGTGCAGCCGGAAGGAGAGGTCGGCCAGCGAGGTGACCTCGTCCGCGAACCAGTCCTTGGCGATGAAGCCGCCCGAGAAGCCCGAGGCGGACTGGAAGAGGGCCGCGGCCGAGTCGACGATTTGAATTTTGCGGGTGGGGTCGGCCTGCGCGGCGTAGTAGGCCGTCGAGAGGCCGATGATGCCGCCGCCGAGGATGATGAGGGACATTCTTTCTTGCTTCTGTCGGGTGGGTGGGTTGGGGTTTGATGGCGAGGGGTTGTCCTGTGCTAGGTTGGTTTTCCGCCCAACAATCGCGATCGAGGTCGAGGGCGATGGTATGTATGCTGTGCTGTGCTGTGCGGAAGAAGTCGTGAGCCAGCACTGAGTACGAATCCAGCCTCAAGCGCGCGGTTATATACTCGCCCTCGTTTTTCGTGGGCGGTGGCAGGAGTTTTCCGGCGCCTCGCAAGATTTGGCCCGTTTCGGGGGCACGGTGCGAAGGCGGCTCCACTCCAGTGTGGAGTTTACCGCGGGGAAAGTAGGGTTGCCCTAGTCTGCTTTGGGGAATCGGTTCCCTGTCCACGCCCTGGGGGTGACAATGGGAGGGCCTAGATTTTTGGGTTACAGGAGTGTACACAGTAAGTTGAGTCGGGATTAGGTGGAGTGTGATCTGCTGGAAGATTAACTTTGTTATTGCGGTGGGATGTTCGGCTGTTGCGTGTCGTACGATGAGCACATCTCGTAGGGCGGGTGCGTTTACTGGCCAGGAGGACTATCCGACCGAATGAACAATACCTATCCAACAACCAACACAAAGATAGCATTCACATCATTGCCTAAAGACTACACGCGTCGCACATATACTACATCATGATTCATGAATTATCAATTTTCCAAACCAGCACCTTCCGCTGCGCAAGCTCTCTCCCGAGCCCATGCTCAACGCACCCAACGACGACTGCAAGACACGCGGCCTCGGTCCGGGGCCCCCGGCTTTACTCATGAGGATGAATATCCTCGCTCTGCTCGGCACCTACCCCGGCCACGCACATTAGCCAACATCCCAATCTGCCAGCCAGGCAAGAAGCATACCCATCGGTCCCTTCGGATCATACGGCCGGAACGACTGCGCCCGGTCGGGCACCTTATTACCGGTGAAGCCGGTGCGCTCGCCGCCCTGCATCTGCGGCATGTCGGCGGACTGGTGGGCCGCGCGCTTGGCGGTCAGCTCCTCCCAGCGGCCGTCGGAGCCGAGATCGTCGATCGACTCGACGATGTCGGCGCCGGTGAGGTGGTAGGAGCCCGAGAGTTTGCGGGGGTTGGATTCCATTTTTTTCTGAATTCGAATGGGATTGATAAAGAGTTGAACCCGGATGTATGCTAAGGCTGCATTGGATGGGGTGAAGTGCAGCAGCGAAATCCGGGGTCGAGGTGGGCTTTAAGTAGAAGCGGGGAAATCGGTAACAATGAAGATTGGGACGGGTTGCATGACGTCGTGGTGCGATCAATGCAGTTGATTTCAGAGGCGACCCGTGGGTGGTTGCGGTGCGTGCGGAGGCGCGATTGGTGCGGCATGGGACCAGGTGACACCTTGCAGCTGAGGGCAGAGGGCAACTTGGTACTAGGTAATTGCCTCACGGTACGAGCTGGACCCGAGTTTGGGTTTGATTGGTTTAGGTGTGAGATTTTTCATGGGAATTGGGTTTTGAGGGGATGTTGAGTAGTGTGCTGGATACGGGCAGTATTAGGGGTCAGCCCTGAGAGTGATGCCAAGCATGCAGGTCGCATAGGGTTGGATCTATGCCGAGGGCGAGGGTCTAAGAATGGCGACCGTCTGTTTGGATCTTCTTTCACTCTGGCTAGTCAGGTACTTGCTTCTTGGAGAAACGATTATTGCAGTGATACAGCCGGCGCAACCCTTTTTTTCATCTTGACGATCTGCCTCAATAGATGGACACCCGCTATGCGAACTGTGACAGCAACATGCTACCCAGCATAACAAAGAGCACAGCCAAAAATGAAGCAATACTCAATGAAGGGAAGTTCCGAGACGTACGAGAGCCTAGCGGAGATCTTCGCTTCAAGACCTTCTCGCCAGATCTATAAAAGCAAGACATGCTATGCTCCTTTCCCCCAGAGAAAGCACCGTTTATCCTGCAATTGAAACACCATAAACACATCACAAGCATTCCGACCTCAAAATGGCAACCCCACTCAAGATCCTCTCCCCCGACGACAACGTGGTCAAATGGTTCGAAGAAGAGAGCATTCGGTATGCCTACTTCCACACCCCCGTCGCCGAACTGTACTGGCTGGTGAGCACTAACCGCCACACGATCATGCCCGTCAAGTTCCTCATCCCCGAAGAGACCATGGACCAAGCCTGCGAGGTCCTCACTCGTCACGGGCTGGTCCCATGCCCGTACGGCGTCGACTGTCAGCTGACACGCTCGTTAGCCCAGATCCCCAGCACCATGGAGCATTACCACGCGGCTCTGCCCGCCGACGCCGGCGCTCACGGCCAGCCGCACCCCGACGCGATGGAGGTGGATGAAACGCAGCCCACCCAGCCCCAACCACAGGACCCGGACGCGATGGACCTCGACGAGGACATCCCCGCCTTTCCGCCGGCAAGCAGTGCGGGCGCTCCCAGCGCAGCCTGCGGCCTGACGATCCTGCTCTACCCGCAGGAGGACCTGTTCTGGTTCTTCCCCGCGCCGCCGCGCCGCACGGAGCTCGACAACAGCCACTGCTACATCGAATCGCGCGAGCCGATCATCTGCGGGCTCTGGACCTGCGCCGTGGTCACCTACACGCAGCGGACGTGGGCGGAGACGGTGGTCATCAACCTGAGCCGCGACCTGGCGACGCGCGCCGGCGTGCCGCAGGCCTACTGGCACGCGGAGCTGAAGCACATCGCCATGTTCTGGTACAACGACCACCCGGCCGTCTACCAGACCGAGCCCCCGACGGTCGACCTGCACCCGCGCAACATGGTCAAGCCCTACACCACCATCCTGGGCCTGTTCCGCGAGGCTCTGTGGTTCCACGACCGCGACGGGTTCTCGGACGCGGTCCAGGCGGAGCTTCGCGCGATGTTCGACGCGCTCGACCTGATGGGTCTGTTCCCGCCGGGCCCGGGGCGGAATGTCGATCCGTGCATCGACCACACCTTCACGGGCCATGGCCCGGTGCCGGCGTATTTGGAGGGGTCGGTGGCGGGCATTCGCCGCGACTTTCGGCAGCGGCAGGATGGTTCGGCCTGAGCGCCGTTGCCTTGGTTTTTTACTTTACTGGCAATATAACAAACTGGACCCATAGGTCCATAGATCTGTGCCTCTATCCATTTCAACCATACAAATACAATAAACCTGACCCCCTGGGTCTATATATCGATTCCTTCATCATTCTATCAAGAGCACGACATCCACCCAAGCACAACACAAAAACCCCACAATTCATCCAATTCACCCCACCGTCAACAACCGCTCACAGAACCCCCCAAACCCGCGCTCGGCATCATGCACATGAATCTCCAGGATCCAATGCCGCTCCCACCCGCCCTTCCCCTTCCCGCGCATGCGCTCCCCATTCCCGGGGGTGATATACAGACTCACGCGATCGTTGGGGATGCGCTCATGCGGAAAGCTGCCGACGAGGTGGCCGGCGATCTCGGCCCCGAACACCCACCGCCGGCCGGCGCGCGCCCCGGCCGCCCGGACCGTCTGGCTGGCGATCGCATACAGCTCCGCGCCCGTGACGTCGGGCCGCCGATCGAACTCCGTCTTGACGGATGTCCAGATCCCCTCGAGGGCGTCGCGGAGCGCGAGCTTGGCGGGATCACTCCCTAACACGTACGTGCGCCCGAAATCCGCCTCCCATTCTTCGAACACGGGGCCGAGGTCGATGACCAGGATGTCGTCGGCGAGGAGGGTGCGGTCGGGGGGGTTGTCTGCGAACGGCCGCAGGGTGTTCGGCCCGCTGCGCACGAGGCGCTTGTGCCAGTGTGTGCGCACGTTGTGGTGCGAGGCGCCCAGGCGGTGGATGCTGTCGCTGAGGGCTTTCTCGGTGATGCCCGGCACGATCAGGGGCTCGATGGCGGCAAAGAGGCTGAGGGCTTGGTCTTGGGCGTGTTGGAGGGAGGTCGCGCGGTGGGTTTCTTCGGGGGTGGTCATTTTTCTTTCTTTCGTGTGGGTCTGTGGTGGTGTTTGGGAAGGGGGAGGATTGGAGTTGGGGACTTTTGGCTTGGTGATGAGATGATGGGAGAAATTGCTGGAGGTGAAGTGTGGGGTGTGGGGGTTTTGTATACGCCGCCGCGCGGTGATACAGGAGACGTGTGGTGGGTGGGGTAAAGTGGGCGCACGATGGCGTGCCGTTATCGGATCGCCGGGCTTATCGGGTTGGTGCTGGGGTGATTACCTCTGCTTTAGCGGCGGGCTTATTGGGTGGTCGGGCCGGATCGTGGGTTGCGGTGATATCGAGTAGTGGCTGTGCACTGCGATGTACACTGTGACAGGCATATTGTGGGATATGTCACTCCCTATCCTTTCTTCAACTACATCATCATGAACAGGGTTGATGAGGTTCGTTTCTAGGGATGCAGCATGAGGGTGGTGGTACACTACGCCGGGCGTAGATCATGCCTCGGTAGATACAGCGATGAGGCTAAGTTTTGGCATAGAGTGGACGGGCGTTACATCAACTAGCGTTGCTCCACGTTTCTGTCGAGTGGTCGACATTCCCTACGTCTGTCAGCATCGAGAGATACTTGCATACTATAGCCCCATCATTTCAGGATTGACAGATTCCACTTGGTGGTCGACTGCTATGTCAGTATACAGACGAACTTCGAGGTACGGATGGAAGCATTCGATATTATGGCGCCTGGCGGCTTGCGATTGATGATCCCTACACTAAGCTATGGACCGCCAACGCTGTGGTTGTGTTCGCATGAAGCTCATGGTATCGGTGATCGCCCGGAAATCAGGTTCTTTGGTTGAAACCACCAGCAAATGCACGTCCATCAGGTACCCGGTGATGAGGATTCAGTCAGCAGCATGAGTGGTCGACCTGTTTGATTCTTCCGATTCATGGTGCCAGTCATATAAATCTTCTTCGAGCAATCACAGACTGTGAGAGACCCCGGAAGGATCAATGCTTCGATGACTATGGCGTCGAGATGCTTCGGGTATAAACAGCTGCCCCCGATGGGGATCGACGTAACGAGACTGGGCTTTCAAGTATCGTAATACAAGCGACAGTCAAGAGTGCCAGCTGCTGTGAACTTGTGTGCAGCCTGGCTCGGGGACTTGGTGTTGATCACGAATGCCAGGCCCCTGTCGGTGGAGGTGCGGGCCGACCATATACATTTCCAAGATTGATCGCTGCTACCCCATTCCTCGCTTCCCATGTGGACATTGCGCCGGTGATCCTGGTTGCGACAAGCACCACAGCACAGGCATCGGGCGCAGCGTGCTAACTGGAACTCTTGAGCACAACCGCCCCTCCCCTCCCTGGTATACCTTCTCACACTATACAAACCGACCGCAAGCACCATTCTAGTATCCGAGTATAACAGTAGACGATCACTCCGACTCCGATTCCTCCGGCTGCATGACCTTTTCGTCGAGTTCCTAGGACCATCAGTACGACCGGTCGACACAACCCGAAAACATCTCCTACCTTTCCCAGTCGAGCTTTGAGGTTCTGAAGCTGACTCTCCTTGATCACAAGGTGGCGGTCGTCATCGAGGTCTTCGACGATGTAGTCGTGGCGCTCTTCGTCGTATTTCAGGATGATGGCTTTCACGGACGGATCGCATTCGATGAGGACTCCTAGATGACACGACGATTAGTTGGGAGGTGAGAGGTTAGATACAGACGAGATGATGATAATTACCTCGGACGGCGCGTGGCATGATGGCTGTGTTGATGTTGAGTTTGGATGAAGTGGAAGAAGACTGGTGTTGCACCCAGGGAGAGTCGGTTGGAGGATAAATGGAGGCGCGACCGAAGATCTCCGCGGGTGTTCTGCTGCCTGAGGCATTCAGGAGATTATAGTTCCCTTCACTGCCCGTCACTGCTTGTTACTGCTTACCGCCCACTGATAAATCCTGGCAGAATAGTACTCACCGCCTTCAATTATACTATGTTTACATTAACAGGAAGTACAATTCCACTCACACATACTCATCACTTATCACTATCCACCATGCATGGTCACTCTGTTGTCTGCACAGATAGAAATGAAAAGCAACTACAGAGATGTCTATCAACTTCATGACAAGCAGCTATCTGCAATACAAATCTGACACCGACGCCGTAGCAACATGGCTCGTTGCCACTGCTAAAAGCTGTGGCTTCCCTGTGGATACACTCGGAGCTTCAGTCAATACAACCTCTCCCCCCTCGACTGAACCCACCGGTCCTTCCAAACGTCTGAAAGGAAAAGCGAGAAAGTTAGCTCGCGAGGCTGCCACCAAAGCCGCATCCAGTGGCTCACAATCAACCACATCCCAAAATGCTAAACACATTCTCGCCTTGAAAGACTTCGTTGACCTGGCCGAATACATCGCTGTATCAACCAAGCCGGTGGTTCGCGTGCCAGCAAGCTTCGTGGCAGTTCTTGACCGAGCCATCTCAGTGCGACGCGAACATGGCAACAAGGCCCGGGCGAAGGGTCCAGCAAGCCTCGAATCGCGAGAATCCTCCGACCGACACGAGTATTTCATAGGCATCCTAGAGCAGGTTCGGCAGGCTCTGCAGCCTCGGATGTCAGGGGAAGATGTAGAGGACCCGTTGACTGATGACTCTATAAACCACAGGGCCGACAACCTGGCGAACCGGTTCGAAGGCTTGGAAGTTCAGGAGCCGTCCGAGGCGTTTTTGCAGGCGCCCGATGCTCCCATCCCCGCCCCCGCAGCCGACAAGTCAGAGGTCAACTATGAAGCCGAGCGCCTCAGCGACTACGAAGAAGTGCTCTTCGCATTTAGCCTCCTACTTCAGGACCTGAGAAAGATCCGAGCCATCATCGTACGGACCTGGAAGGAGTACAAGCTTCGTACGTTTGACCTGGTGGCGGTGTCCCTCATGACGAACTGTGCCATCGACTTCGCCCGACACTTGGAGGAGGAAATTCAGGCCCTTCTGAACGAACACGGAGGGTCGATCGCGCTGTTGGTCGGCCTCTACGAGGGGATCTGTGACATGGTCGGCGACGATCCGACGCACCGCGAGCGGCCCGGAGACCCTCTGAACTTTCGCACCTACAACATTGCCGAGTCACTTTTCATGGCGGCTTATGTCTTCCTGAACTCGTTCCATCCGCTCGTTGACGGACACAGCTTTCTCCCATGCAGAGAACAGTCCTTTGCCACCTGCGACCGGGCGACCGATTGGGCGCAGAAAAGTGCGAGGGACAGATTCGAGGAGGACAACAGGGTGATGTCTGAGGTACTCTCCGAATTCGTGTATCTACATCTCCTCCTCCCGCAGCCGGAGCCACACGAAGACGAAATCACGCGGGGGATACGCAAGATGTTCGACACGCACCAGATTCCCCTCTGGCTGGTGTTCGCGAGCCAAATCTTCCTTGACATTCACCATTGCCTGGAGGGGGATGTGGTGAATGGGTTCGCGGATTTCACCAACACCGCCAAATGCATTCAGAGCTCCATCGAGCTGAACCAGGAGTTCTTCGCTCATCTCCGCATCGTGACGTGGCCCGAACAATATGACGCCCGGATCAAGCGATTCCTCGAGTTCCTTACCGCGTGGGTGGATTCCGACTTCACGCAGCCCGCAAAGGAGAGGCACCAGGTCTGGAGGCCTTCAGATAGCTTCAAACTCATGAAATGGCACCCGCTGTTCTGTGGGATTCTGACCTACTATGTCAAGGCTCGCTTCCAGGATTTCGCCATGGCTTTTCAGGGCACATGGGGGGCGATTATGTACACCGCCCACCTGTACAACGCCCTGCAGCAGGAAGGCTTACTGACGAGACACTGGGCGGACATGGAGCTTGTCCTGGGCTGGCATAATGAGATTTTCGTCGGCGCCCCGCCCTCTCAGCAACCTGACTTTTTAAAACAGTACAGTCTCTGCATCGGCTGCTCTGCGGCAGCGTTCGCTCGCAACCGACGAGACCACGCTAGACTACCCGAATCAAAGGCGGGGCCAAGGCGCATGAAGCCTGTCGCGCCCGTCTCACGGATGTTCTTCAGTCGACACTGCGAAGGACTGGCACCGAGTGGATTCAGCGAATCGGACCTCGAGACAATTCTAGCCAAGTCCACTATAGGGAAGGGCGAACAGCAAGATGAATCCCGTTCAACGCAGCGCGGCACCCGCTCCAGCAGAAGCAAACCTACCAAGAAGCGCTCCGCTCGTCAGCTGACCATCGTCGAATTACTCGAGACCTTGCGAGACACTGTTCACAACGAAGCGCCGGAATTCACATTCGATTATCTGGCATTGCACAGAAACTGCTGGAGACTACTTCGGATGGTCCGGGACATGTGCGATCCCCATCTGCGCAGGGTACATGGGGCTGACTACCTGGAGGATGAGACCGAGCTGCCGTTCCTCGTCGGCTACTTGTTCATGGCTGCTGCGGGGACAGACGCACTGGGCAAGATCCTAGCCGAAAAGGACGAGGTAGTCAGCGGCCAGATGATGGCGTGCGCCGCCACTGTGGTTGAGGGTATGATCGAGTCGGGGGCTGGATCTCTGGCCGTGAAGCTTCTTGGCCAGCAGGGCTATCAGATCGAGTTTGAGGAGAAAGAATAGGTGCTCGCCACGCTCTAGGATTCAAATTTCTCGCCAATTTGCATGGGAACTTCTCAGAGACGCTTAGTTTCTAGTCATATTGGTGGCTTGGACGCGACCGGAAGTCCGATGGTGTCGTCTAAGCGAGCTGACGGCGAGCTTATGTTTGACAGCATATGATGACGCGTAACACGATTGCTTTGATTGATGATTGCTTTTTGTCAGCTGGCGCGGATTGTCCATTAGCGATCTTACGACTTTATTACAAGGCCGAGAACCCCGATAGACCAGGTAGAGAGTGGATCAAGTGGAGAATGGAGTTGATTGACCTTGTGGTGCCTGTTCACTGCGTGTGGAGGCGAACTAGTTTTATCTCCGAGACCGGTTCGGTCTTAGACCTGCCAAGTAGTTTTCGCTATGTAGAGATCTCTTGTTTGCTTTAAGCTCCGAGGAGGACGCCACTAATGTGACAACGAACACTCATGCAGCATCGGGGATGTCTCCCACCAGTAAAGACCCATCCCAGTAACAATAGCTCGTGGGCGGAAGAGAATATACCCCCTCCACCGTCAGACTCTCATACCCCTGGATGATCCCCCTGGATGATCCCCTTGGAGGGAGATCTTATATCTGCTGATCAGCCCGACTGTGGGTCGAATGTAGTTGCCCCCCCCTAGAGCATTCATTCTTCTGTCAGGTCCGTTAGGTGGTGCCCTTCACAGAAACTATGCTAGCCCTTCCAGCAATCGCAGCCGTCGCTGCAATCCTCACCAACGCCGTCGTGGCTGCTCCACTGATGGACACGCTTCTCGAAATCCCCGAGCTCTCCACGTACGCGCATGTGTACAATAGGACGGGGGGCATTGTGGAGATCAATCCGATGTTCACGAAGCGGTTCAACTACGACACCGACACGCGCAACTACACCTTCCTGGCTCCGACCAACGCTGTACCTCCTTCTTTTCCACTATCACACTCCACGCATCTAACCCATGAATACCACAGGCATGGGCCAAGATCCCCCAACCGATCTTCGACATCCTCCTCACCCAACAAGCCTACCCGCTCATCGAAGCCCTCCTGCGCACGCACATCATCGAAGCCCGCCTGACCGCCTCCGAACTCGTCAGCGTCTCCGCCACCAGCGGCGTAGGCGGCATCTCAACCTCACTCCAGCTCTCCAACACGACCGCGCAATTCCACAGGGGGGTGCTCACCAAGACGGTGCAGGGGTACTACATCGACGCGACCACCGCAGCAAACGGGACGGTGCGCCTCGACGACCAGGCCGCGATCGTGCAAGCCGACCTCCCGGCAGACAACGGGCTGATCCACGCGATCGACCAGCTCATCGACCCGTTCCTGGTCTACGGCGGCGGGCCCAGCAACCGCACCACGGCCCCGTCCTACGAGTCCACTGATCTGACCATCGGCGCGTTCGTGCAGACCGACGCCCGGCTGATCAATGCGTCGCAGATCCTGTCGGTCAATTCCCCGGATACCGTCCGGCGGCTGTCGCGTCAGTCCCCCGAGAAACAGTTCTTCGTCGTCCCGCGGAATGAGGCGTTCGAGCTGATGCCTACCATCTTGCCTGTGTACCGTAAGTTCATTGTCTGGGTGGTGGGATGACTGCTGATGCTGATGCTGACGATGCCCGTCAAGATACGCTGGTCTCGCCGTACAAAAGCCCCTTCGACACGCTGCTGTGGCAGTACGGCTGGGTCGACAGCGGCGGCGAGCGGTTCGACAGTCGCGCGCTCCACGGCAACAGCTCGCTCTCCGTGGCCAGCGATGTGACCGGGCTGAATATCACGGTGACCCGCGAGGACGGGGCGGCCGTGTTCGTCATGAATGCCGGGCTGGTGACGCAGGTCGAGGCCGCCAATGGGTTCCTGTGGATCGTGGATCGGTGGTTGGATCCGCTGTACCAAGCGTTCGGGCCGGTGGATCGCTTTGGGGCGCCGGAGTGGGCTTAGCTACTAGGTACAATGTATTCTGGGCTGTTAGGAGGGGGAGGGGTGGTTTTAAGCCAGGTGGGAAGTTATGTATCTCGGATACTGATGTTATTATTATGTTACGGTTACATTGGGTCTAGTCTCGACAGCAGTAGCAGTAGACGCCGTCGCTGCAGCATTGCGGGTAACGCCCGTGGCAGCAGACGGCCGCGGAGCACGGCGAGGAGCATACGTAGCAGGCTGCGTAGTGGTCAGGGGTTGTGACTGAGGATGAAGGGGGCTGAACGAGACGTACATTCTTCCAGGCCTCCGATGGGGGTCCTGTCTGCGTCGAGCGCATCGATGTGCTTGTCTCCGAGTCGTTGCATTAGGGCTGCATTGTGAGCAGATGCCGCTGGTCAGAGACGGGGCGCTTACTTGTTGTTCGGTACGGTTCGGCACGTGTGACAAGGAATATATACCCAACGGATAAGTAGAAGAGAACTGTCTTCATGTTGATGGTCTTCTCAGAGCTGGTGAATGGTTCTGAGGATCTTAGCTTTACTCTAGAATAGCATCTCAGCCTTTAATACCCTCGAGTGGTGGTCATGTGTGGTGTCGCATCCAGAGCAAGTCATCTGCCGGAGCCGCCCTTCTGACCCTCCAGACTCCTCATCAGACTCGACTGATCTGCCTACAATTTCTTCTTCAGGTACAAAATCACTGGGCATGCAGGGTCTTCCACTACCCTGACGTACACAGTCCCAGACGGTTCTCTCACATTTGAGCTATTATAGTCACGTTGCGCCAAGAGACCCTCTCCGCAGCGCCGAGGCAGCTCCAAGTTCTCTCACGAGGCTCCTTAGGTTATAAAACATGAATTGAATTGAAATAAACAGCTCCACTGCCATGCACCAAGGGTCTAGCCAGACCTGACACAACGATCGGACATCACATATCAAGTGACAAAATCTGACATCATATCGATTAAGTTGCCAGCAGGATTTCGCGCACGCTGACTCGCCCTCCCCCCGCAAGGTTCGGAGCTGTCAGAATGATGGCAGATAAGCGGATGCGTCGGATCTGCTATCTCGCACTCTCGCACTCTCTCTGCCAATTCTCGGCCTGGGCCGACCCCAGGGACAGATGTCCGAGCAACGCGGGGCGTTTACCATTGGCCGGCGATCACTTATCGGTGCCAGGAAATGGCGACGGGCGCTGCCTGTTTCTGCGTGTCGGGTTAGCAATGCTTATTCGTTGCACTCCCTACAGACCCCATCCGCCCATCCCGCATTTTTCTCCGCAGATCACATCATAGATGCCCCTCGCCGATAAATGTCCTCCGCAACGCACTCCGCTCCTGGTGTGATACTTTCGTCCGCAAGAATTACAATGACCGCTGCTACTCATCAGAAATCCGTCCCGTCAGAGCAGACGCCCCTTCTGGGCCGTTTGGAAGAGGTGCACGATGCGCCCCGCGTCCCGGTGACGGGCGTCCAGGGCTCGGCGATCATGGTAGCCATGGGTCTGCTGCTGTTTATTCAAGGTACAGTACTGTACACCCTCGTTTCCAGGGCTGCACAGAGGCTGACCGAGCAGCCACCCAAATCACCGCCATGACCACCGCGCAATCGGCCATTGCCACCGAGTTCGACGCCTTCTCCGTGGCCACGTGGTTCAGCTCCGTGTTCCTGGTGATTTCCCTGTCTAGCGGTGCAGCCACAAGTCAATGCGGAGCTAACCAGGCAGATCGCCTACTCGAGCATCACGCCCCTCTCCGGCCGACTGTGTCAGATCTTCACGCCCCGCGTCTACGTCTTCTTCACCTCGAGCCTGCTGGCATTGGGGCTGTTCATCACCGCGGCTGCCCCGAATCTGGCCGTCTTTCTGGCCGGACGAGCCGTCGCGGGCTGCGGCGCGGGCGGACAGAGCGTGACGGCGCTGGTGCTGGCGCTGGACCTGACGAGCAAGAAGCGCCGCGGGCTGTTCCTGGGCCTGATCAGCGCCGCCATGACGACGGGGATCGCGTCGGGGGCCGTGCTCTCGGGCCTCCTGACCACCGTCTACGGATGGGTGGGTTGCCCTCCGTGGTGGATTGTACAGTGCAGTACTTGTTCCTGCTGCTGACCTGACCGCACCGCAACACAGCGTCTCATCTTCTGGATCCAAGCCCCGATCACCCTCCTCCTCGCCCCGATCATGTTCTTCGCCATCCCTCCCCAACCTGAGGACGGGCAGGATGAGCAGGACGGGCGCACAATACTCCAAAAGCTCGCCCAGGTCGACTACGCGGGCGCGTTGACCTTAGTAAGTCCAAATCCACCCTCGTTTGCCGTCCCGGGGGAGAACCCCCGGACCCCCCTTTCTTTCATCTTCCCCATATACCTCAACCCTAAGTACTGGGGGCATATACCGTCCCGGGGAGAACCCCCGGACCCCCCTTCTTTTCATCTTCCCCATA
>NW_020291762.1:0-20400 GCF_003184785.1 Aspergillus japonicus CBS 114.51
GGGGGGGGGGGAGTGGGAAAGACGGAGGAGGGACGAGGGATGGAAGAAAGAAGGAAAAGGGAAAGAAAATAGTCGACAACAATAACAAGAGTTGGCGATCGCGGGGCTCTTACTTACTTACTTTTGTTGACAGTTGCAATTTGCAGGGGGGAGGAGGAAGGGAAGAAGGAGGGGAGGGAAAGAAAAAGAGCACAGAAATGCAAAGACTTGATTAAGAAAAAAAAACAAAATCTAGGAAAGGCAGAAGACACAAGCACAAGAGGAGGTAGATATCGTAGTAGTCGTAGCAGTTGTAGCAGTAATGATGGGAGGATGATGGGATGGATGATGGATGATGGATGCGATGGAATGTCAATTCATGGAAGCCAGTCCAGTCCAGTCCAGTCCAGGTCAGGTCAGCTCAGGTCAGCTCAGTCCATTGAGGTCTGGCAAGGCCATCAATCCATCAATCCTCATCAATCAATCCATGCGGTCAATCGGGAAACGGACCACGGGTTGAGTGAGACAGACTGAACGGACTAGTACGGAGTAGTCCGAACGAGCGACAAGAGAGACAAGAAAGACGGCCTCCCCGTGGCGATGATGAACCAATGTAGTTAACATACTGTAACTCCCCCTCCCCCCCCCTCGTGTCCACGGTCTCTTGCTCTCTTGCTTTTTCCGACCCAACGACTACTTCCTGCATATACTTCAATTAGCAACCACTACTAAATATCGTCGTATCAGTTGGCAGCTTGTCCACAACATCACATCTTCAATGTATGATCAGGACTGAAAGGGTCATTTGAATACCCAAGTCATGTGCGTTGATTGGTATGATTGGTATGGGCGGAGGAATCTCGTTTGGTTTCTTGACCGCCCGAGGAATCCGATTCATAACCGGAATAGTTGCTGCCTTGCATTCTGAGGCATCACTCCCGCCTCCTCGTGACATCCTCCCATATCTATACAAGATCACCTCCTCCTACCCACAAAATGATTCTTGAGACTCTCTTATGCATTACATTCACGCGGACCAACCCGAAAATCAACCCGAAGAAAAATACAGCACCCACGGCCTCATAACCACCATCACGGATACTTTCAACATGCATAGATCGGCAATAATCCCTACAGAGAAGACTACTCCCACCATTTTGACCAGCTACCCGTTCTGAAGGGATAGATTGGGTTTATGACGCCACACTCATGGTCTCGCGGGCGGGAGATGGTCGCTCCCCTTGCTTGCGTCAGCTCTGCTGATACTCCACAACTGTATCGCAATGGTCATCTGCCACCCGCCTTCCACCTTGCCATTATGATTCACCTCCAACACCACAAGATGTACATCCGCTCAATGCCTTGACAATTTGAGCAAGAATACCACTGCGAGAGTTGAAGTCGCAGCACAACACGCCTTTGTAAAGCATAGAGTGGTATGATGACTTTGAAAGAGGAATCACTCCGACCTCTTTGCAATGCGCGGAAGAGACGCCCAGGCCACAAGCATCACTCCATACAGTCCGATACAGATCGGATGCAGAACGTAAGTGCCCACATTCTGGGCCAACAAACCTGTAAAGAAGGGTGACGCGGCTCCCCCGCTGCTTCCCAGTGCACTAATGAAACTCAAGCTCGACGTCTGCATCGACCGGGGCAGCAACTTGCTGAATACCGCAGTGGCGCAAGGGTAAACGGGGCCCAAGAGAAGACCCACGATCGCGACAGCAACGGCGTCCCCGATGATGTTCGGAATGAGCCAGGTCATAAGCTGAAATGCGATGGACCCGAGCACAAGGAGAATGACAGAAAGCTTTTCCCCAATAAAGTGGGCGGGATGCGATAAAAAGAAGCGTCCGAGAGTAATGCCAGCCCAAAAGCCGGCACTGACATAACCGACGTGTGACGGATCTCCGTGACGATAACTGATGAGGAACGACACTACCCATCCAGAGATTGAGACCTCGGCGCCCTGATAGGCAAAGATAAACAAAGCCCCAAGCAGGGTCGTCTTGTCCTTGACCACTTGCTTGAGGAGACGGCTCCGGCTCACGGAGTCGCCGCCGTTCGCTTGTCGGGATGCAGTCTGCTGTAACGCGCCCAGGAGCTGTGCTGGAAGCTCTTTCTCATAATTCGAGAACGACCATACAGCAAAGGCCAGGTTGAACAACGATAGCGCGAGATTAATGCTGTAGAAAAGGGACCAACGAACTCCATGCGATGCCATAGCAGTAGCCACAAGCGGTCCCACTACGCCACCAACCCCATAGGACCCATGAAGACCACCCAAAGCCGCGGTACTGTTGGCGAGGTTCGCGCAGTAAACATTGTTCAACGCCAGGCAGACAGCCATCCCCAGTCCAAGAAGGAAGAAACTTGCAACGACCGCAGGAAATGGAGGTTTGCAGATGATGATCACGAATCCGGCCACCAGCAAGCTCATGGATAGAGCATAACACTTGGCGCGGCCAAGCTTCATTTCCAGTGGATGTGTGACCAAGGCTGCGAGTATGAAGCCAAGGGCATTGGTAACGAAGATCAGAGATACGACCGCATAACCGATACTGTAATCTTTCTCCATGTAAGGGATCAAAGCACCAGGGGCGCTGTCGTTCAATCCCTGCGCAAAATTCATCAAACAGGTACTCAAGAAGCGCCATTTGGTCTTCGATGGGTTGCTGAAAGTCGGAGCCGGACCGGAAGCCTCATTTTCTCCAGGAGAGGCTGAGTGACTTTCAAGTTCACCCGGGGTGATGGAAGTCTGCACATCGGTGGCAGTATTCGATGATACACCGGTGACAGGCTGTTGGCGCCCTTGCTGTAGCTCCACCAATTCATGATCGGATGGGGTATGTGCGATGCCTTGCTTATCTCGGCGCACAACGGCAGCAGGACTGGCGATAGAAGCTGAGCTCTGGAACTCTACCAGTGCGCCAAAAGCCGAGGCTGACATGTTGCAGGGTTCGGGTGAGCAAGGGCACGTTAGACTAAGCTCTGTACTTGGCTGGATCACAAACACGTTCTGATCGACCGTCCCCCTTGGCCGTCCGCTCAGTGGTCTTTTGTAGCAACGGCAATGGACTGACTAAGTCTTCTGGGGCCCCGCCAGCTGATAAATCGTAGTCCATCGGCTAAAGTGGTATAGGAATTCAAATCCCGAGAGCCAATCAGGCTCATGGAAGTCCGTGGACATGACATGTTCCCTTCACACGGTCAGCGGTCGCCAGAAGGCGCGGGCCAGTAGCAATGCGGAGTCGGTCAGCCTTTCTTCCACTCGACCGGTACAGTACATCCAGCAAGCTCACGCTGGTCTTGGCTCGACTTTATGTGTTGGACCCTGCTGGCACCAAGGCTCTTCTTGGCTCTGCACGGGAATCTGAACATGACTCGTAACGATACTATATGACTGGCCAGATAGTCTGCATGCTGTGATGACGGAGGGTGGATTGAACACGGAGTGGATAGCAGCTGGCTTTGCATGTGAAAACTTCAGCAGCAGGCAGATGTAACCATGTCAAGATCGAGTGTGGACAATGGCGCGTCGGGGAAATTATCGACGCGAGTGAAATGCGCAGAGATACGGAGCCGCTTCTTCGAATTGACAGCGCATTCATGCATGGTAGAAAGGATAGTTGAATGAAAAGACTGGAGAGTGCGTGGGTGCGTTGTGCATTCCTTGCATTCCGGGGAAAACAGTCAATTGCCGAATCGGGCAAGACCCACTTCCCCCTCCGCACTGGGGAATTTCCTCAACTCGGAAAAAAAAAATCTTTGGGTTCCATCAGAGCTTCCGTCATCCACTTTGGTTCTCCATTACGGATATCGTCACCTCTTTGGCCGTTCAAAGTCGCCTGCATCCTATTCACATTGAAAACATCAGCCCGGTTGCCCTTAGCAGTTACAGCATCAATTGATCAATATGGGCCCTCCTCGGCGCAAGGTACTCGCCACGGCGGAAGAGACGATGGTCCCGCCGGACGAGCTTGCCCAGGGACATTTAATTACGCGGGTCATCAAAGCTACCGGAAACAACATCTACCTGGTTGAGACGCCATCCAAGGAGTCGGCCCTGGTCGAATTGCCTTCGCGATTCCGTTCGACCATCTGGATCAAGCGGGGATCTTACGTGGTGATCGACACCAATGCTCTTGAGGGCCGCGACAACAAGCTGAAGGGCGAGATTATCAACATTGTCCGGGATGAGAAGGCATGGCGCAAGGCTCCATTCTGGTTGGTTCACCCACATGGGGAGTGCTTTGGATTACTATTAATGCTGTTGCAGGCCCAAGGAATTCACCAAGCAAGTTGTTGCTGCTTCGGACGACGAGGAATCTGAGGAGGAGTCTAATGTTGGTAAACTGCCGCCTTCGGACGACGAGTCTGATGCATGATCATGCTCTTCCCATTGGGAATAGTCTCAACGCTTGGAGACCCCTGATGCGTTATCGCTCTAGTCGCAGTTTGGCGGACGAGCGTTGATCCGACCCGGCTTTCCCGGACACTTTACGACAGACTCTAGCACCAACGCACCAGTCCCGGACGCTCATAAGTCTTCGGATCCGATTATTCATTTCATTGAATATGCTCCTTTCTGCCCTGCTTCGCATGCGTAGCGGCGAAGGCGTTGGTGCTATTTGCGAGAACGCCAAGGACTTGAATCGCAAGGGAGAGGACGACAACGATGGAACTCGTGTTGGTGCTTGGGTATGTGTTCCACGACCATTCCTGAGCTGCCCAAACGGCGCACAGCAGAACGGGGTGGAGGCCTGCCTGCCAGAGAAGGAACGGCGTGGCCCAGGAGAGATAGGCAAAGAACTGGTAGTGGAGCGACCTTGCACATAATAGACCAATCGCAAGCGATGACAGCAACGCGGTCATGATATACGATTTGGACAGTGGGACGGGGCGGTGTCGACCTGTGAGCAGGTTCTGGATGAACTCCGGCAGGCGATAGCTGACCGGTCTGAGCCAACCAAAGGCGACAAATAGCACCAGCAAGACCAAATGAATAGCAAGCAATGTCAAGGAGAATCTTTTGGATAGGAACACTTCTTCACCCACGAATCGCCAGTTGACAGTCCACTTGAACATAAACTGCCTGGTCAGCTCGAAAGCCCGCGAAACATATCCTGCCGGGTTTTCTTGTAAGAAGGGAATCGCCAATAAAACCTGTATTCTCTTTAGCATTGCACCTCTTCTGACATTGCACCCGAAGAACGGAACACGACGTAGATTGGCGGTAGGGTACATACCTGGACTAGCAATGCCACAACACCGAGCCTGATGCTAGGCCCGAGGGACAAACTCAGTACCGTAATCACTGCAACGGCCGGGGCCAGAAGTAACAGGGTCATCTTGATGCCCACCCCGACCGACCAAACGGCGACGGCCGCCGTCCACTTCCGGTTCTGGAACAGCCAAACAGCGAGCCACATGGCCAAGGCCGCCAGCCCATCATTGAAGAGGCGGAGGACGAAGATGCTGTGCAGCCGCTTGGACAGGACGAGGAGCGGCAGCAGATACGGCGGCGCACCGGACTGCCTATAGCACGCCAGCACGACGACGAGGGTCACCAGGTACAGCGCCGCGAACAGGACCTGGCCGAAGAAGATGTCCCGACCTTCGTCCGTGAGGTGGTAGAGGAAGCTGTAACTGTATACATGAGCGGCGGGGTAGACGAGCGGACCCGTGGAGCCTTTGATCAGAGTGTAGTCGCGCTCGCCGGCAAGATAGAGGGCTATCTGCTGCATGTACGTAGACCAATCGATCTCAGTATCTGCCGTGGACAGCGAGAGAGAAGGTTAGCTTCGGGAGGTTCATGCAAGCAAGTATGAAAGCCGAAGGAGAAACATACAAGGGATCTTCCAAATGATGAGGGTGCATAGGAAGGCGTCGCCTAGTAACAGAAGTGGAGCGAGCCATACTGTGTGTCTGGGATTCAGACACAGATCCTCGAAGAAGCGCATCCAATCCATCCTGGATGTTGTCGCAGGTGTGCATTGCAAATGCTTGGTGAGCTCAGCTTGCGACGCATGTGGCCTTAGTACTGGCCGGCCGGAGCGGGAGCCAATAATACCTGTCCTTTTTGGGCTTAGTGGTTCTTTCCACCCAGAACCCGCCGCGCCCGCCTGCTTAAGTTGCTAATTTACTCGTTAACATGAAGACCAGCAACGTCCAATTGAGTGTCAATTGTTCATATTCATATTGAATGTCAAAAATGATCCTATGTAGTTACACAAATCATGCCTGTAAGTACACTATCGATACAAAGATGGGTATATAACTGCCGTTGATGCGGCTGCTTTGGAGAGGCATCAAGCCCCCAGTCCGAAGCCTTCCCCCCGGCGACGCCAACAATATTGCTTCACTTGGCCAATTTCACAGTACAAGCCACGTTTCCTCCCTCTCAAGACGCTTCAAAGATTTCCCTGTAATAAACGTTGCAGTCACCGAGCTTCTCTCGTCGGTGGAGGTTGTGATGGTGTCTCCCCGCGATTCGTAAATCCCAATAAATCACCCAAAATGCCCTTCGGTTTCGGCACGGGGCATTGATGGCCCGCTTGCGACAGCTCAGCAGCCTCTGCTTCTAATTGGAGGAACGTGGAAACGTCTTCGTCGCTAGCCATGGGTGATTGAGAAAGGACTCTGTCCTCGGGGCCAAAGGGGTCCGCATCCTTGCGCTTCCTTCGTCGGACACGCGGAACCTGTTGTCCTTCGGCATTGACGGTCATCTCGGAGTCGGCGAGGGTGCGGCGGGGAGCAGGACAGGGGAAGACATGCGGAAGGCCGACGACGAAGAGGGATGCGAGGAGGGTGGCCGCGAAGAGAGAGCTCGTCGACCGCGAGCGAGGATGTAGATGAGGCGGCATTGTCGGGTGCTGTATTATGCAATTGGCCGGTTCTCAAGCAGTGAGTGGGCAGGGCTGCAGTGGCAGTGACTGTGACTGTGGGCGGGGACATTGCGTTAGTGGGTAAGATCGAAGCAAAGCACCCCAGGCAGAGACGTGGAACACATACCTGACAGCAAACGGAAACGAATTGACTCAATTGAGGGTTACTAGAATGAATCTAGAGAACAGCATTGCCCCTCGAAAAAGCAAGTCAAGCGCGAGACCGCACGGGCAACTCAGCAGGACTGGGGAAGAGGGGAGAGCGGAGGGGGTAGGGGGGAGGGGGGGGTTTTATGGGGAAGCTTGAATCATCGTAAGGTTTCTCGATTCGGGAAGGGAAAAGTTCGGAAATGGAAGAATTTGCCCGGAGCTTGACGATCAGATCTAATCTTATCTGCAAACCCCGTGATTGGCAAACAGCCAAGTCGAGCTACAATCAGCAGGAGTCCCGAGCAGCTGAGCAGACCTTCTCCATCATCATCACCACCCTCATCATCATCATCCGCCATCCATCTCCCTCAAACCCTCCACGCCCTTTCTCCCCACCCCCTCCCCACCTTCCTTCCTCGTCATACGATTAATTTCCAGCGCCTTTAGACGAAAAGATGAGCGTTCATTTTCTCTACACTTAGCTGTTGTTTTTCTTTAATCACTGGGCTTTTGCGGCTTGAACCAGAGTGAAACCGGTCCTCCATTCCTAGGACCTAGGACCCACCCCTCCCCCCTCCAGCTTCCTTCCTCCGACCCCAGTGAGCCTCATCCTTTGAACACTGTCACACCATGAGTGACTTAGACAGGTATTGCATACATTCTATCCTCTCGTTTTCTCTCCGATAAAATTCCCCGACCGTGCATATCCCACCTGCGCAGAAAAGAAAAACGAAAAAAAAAAAAAAAAACACATCAACAGCAAAAGTAAAGCGCTGACTTCAATCCTCCATCTACCGTGCAGAGCGATCGCGCAACTACGCGCTTGTCGTCTGATCCCCGAATCTCAAGTCCGCGAACTCTGCTACAAAGCGCGGGAACTCCTCATCGAAGAAGGCAATGTGGTGTGCGTGGACGCCCCCGTCACCATCTGTGGCGACATTCACGGACAGTTCCACGACCTGATGGAGCTCTTTCGCGTGGGCGGCGATGTGCCCGACACCAACTACCTCTTTATGGGGGATTTCGTCGACCGCGGGTTCTACTCGCTCGAATCCTTCCTGCTCCTCCTCTGCCTCAAGGTCCGCTATCCCGACCGCATCACGCTGATCCGCGGCAACCACGAGTCGCGTCAGATCACGACGGTCTACGGCTTCTACGACGAGTGCATCCGGAAATACGGCAGTGCCAACGTCTGGCGGTACTGCTGCGAGGTCTTCGACTACCTGGCGCTGGGGGCGCTGGTGCTGGGCGCCAGCTCAGGCTTGGAGCCCACGGGCCCCGCGCTGGAGACCACGTCGTCGACCATGTCGCTGGACGACAGCGAGCTGGAAACCGAGGTGCTGAACTCGCGCGGCGAGGTGACGATGAGCAGCTACCGACCCAAACAGCCGCGCACCGACTCGCCCCTCCTCCCCTCCCTCTCCCAAGACAAATCCGCCACGTCGTCCACCACCCAGACCCCAGCCTCCTCGATGCCACCCCTGCGATCCGGCTGGGCAGGCACCGGCGCCACCGGCGACTCCTCCGGCAGCTACGCCACCGGCACGGGGGCCGTCCTGTGCGTCCACGGGGGTCTCTCCCCGCTCATCGACAGCGTGGATAAGATCCGACTGATCGACCGCAAACAAGAAGTGCCGCACGAGGGCGCGATGTGCGACCTCCTCTGGTCGGACCCGGACGAGATCGACGGCTGGGGCCTCAGCCCGCGCGGCGCGGGGTTCCTGTTCGGGGGCGACATCGTGAAGCACTTCAACTACAAGAACGACCTGTCGCTGATCGCGCGCGCCCACCAGCTCGTCATGGAGGGGTACAAGGAGATGTTCGACGGCGGCATCGTCACCGTCTGGTCCGCCCCCAACTACTGCTACCGCTGCGGCAACGTCGCCTCCATCCTGGAGCTCGGCGAGGATGCCAGCAACGGGGGCACGGTCGCCCGCAGCAACGGCGAGTACGGTC
Source organism: Aspergillus japonicus CBS 114.51 (assembly GCF_003184785.1). Classification (NCBI taxonomy): domain Eukaryota; kingdom Fungi; phylum Ascomycota; class Eurotiomycetes; order Eurotiales; family Aspergillaceae; genus Aspergillus; species Aspergillus japonicus. The sequence goes on from NW_020291762.1 coordinate 8,976, forward strand.
GAAGCAACGGCGGTGCGGCCGGAGCGGCGGCCGTGACGCGAAGCCCCGGTCGACGGTACCGGGTCTTTGAGGCCGCCGCGCAGGATACGAGGGGAATGCCCGCGAAGAAGCCTGTAGCTGATTATTTCCTGGTACGTAGACGTCCCCTCCTTCCAAGAAACCTCCTCCACCCCCCATCCACCCCAGAGACTAATTTTCAAACGCCACAGTGATAAGTGATACCAAAGTTCTGCTCCATCTTATTAAACCATCCATCCTTCCATCTCAAACCAACCAGACATCACCCTCTCCTCGGCACCATATATACGCCTCACCTACTTACCTACCTAGCTACCTACCTACCTACCTATCTACCTACCTACCTCCTACCAATACAATACAACAAACTTGCATGGTCACGACCTTTCGTTCTCTGCGTTGCGTTGCGTTACGTTACTCATTCCGGCATTTCTTTCCATCTCCGCATGTGTCACTTCTAAACCTTCTGTATTTCTTCTCTCCTTTCTTCATATATCCATACATACATTCACATGCAATCTCGAGCTCCATCCATCGCCACCAGCATCTACAATTTCCAAGCTCCAAGCTCCAAGCTCCAAGCCCCTTTTTCCCCCCGCCAAAGAACCCCCACAGAACCCCACAGAAATGGAATTCCCAGGGAACCCAACCAGCAAATAAACTTCCCCTTGCCTGTTCCAAGGCATAAGGATCATCCTGCTGCCCCCCTCCCCAAAAAAAAGCACGGTATACTTCCTACGTCCCAGCACCCCACTGTACTGTACAAGATACAAGGATAAATCCAACCTCAGCCTCCCTCCACCAACCCAGCAATCGAATCCCCGGACCCGTCATTGCCCATCCAACAACTCTACGAACCAAACCCAGCAGCCCATTGCCCGAATTCCCTCGATCTCTGCTTAAAACCAAACAACATCCACGTAGACACGCGGACTTTGCTGGGGGGAAAAGGTTCCTTACTGGTCAAGCTTGAGCTATTCGATCATACACACGACGAAAGATATTCCTCGGGCTACATTACTCAGGAGTATTTGCCCCGCGCTACTAGCTTGCCTTTTTGGCTGGGTTTATGGATTGGGGTGCATGTATGTATGTAGGGCTGGCGGTATAGTGTCCTGTGCTGGGGCCAGGAGGGGTACGGAACTTGGAAGGGGGGCTGCATGCTCAGGCACTCACGCACAAAATAGCAGGAGGGGTAATTGGTTGGTTAGTAGTTTTGAGGAGTTGTGGTGGCAAATGTTGGGCTGAAAGGAATGAAACAACTACAACTGGAAGGGAGTTCGTTGGCTCGGACGGTTGTGGCTTGTGCTCAGACACCGCGTGAGCGTGAGTTGCCATGTAGACACAGAAGCCGTTGTGTTGGTGATTCGAGATCTTCAACCATACTGTCAATAAACAAACCAGTCTTGATTTTAATAAGGGAAAACCTTGGTATCTTATTAGGATGGAATCATGACTTCTAAACATCTAATGGACTATATAGTCATAACCGGAACAGAAGCGGTTAATAAAAAGAGGCCAGTGCTATGCCTCTTCGAGCCGTAACGACATGAAGCCTGCACTGCATCAGGTCCGAAACTTTATGTAGATCATACTGCCAATCCAGGTTCACTGCCTGGGGTATGCTTCCGACGTGGGCATGTTATTATAGCCAGGGACTGTGGGAGACTGGTCCGAATTACTGGTGCCAGATGGAGCTCCCACCGCAAATCTCATGGGTGGCGGCGGGTTCGGAGCGCTCTCTGGCGCCGACGTCTGCCCAACGTTCAATGGAAAACTGCTACCGGGATTCGCAGTTGATGCCCTGCCTGGCATGTTAGAATTCCAGTCTGGCACCCAGTTGTCCATTCCAAAGCTAAACCGGTGCGACTCGCGAGACCACCAATCCTGGCTTTCCTCCACCAGATTTTCCGAGCCACCATACTCGTTGGCCGGCGAAGTCGTGGTTGCCGGAGAATTATCCTGTGCAGACCTGAACGCACGGATATTTTCATCATTGTACCACATATCAGCCTGAGATATGGGAGTATTGCGGTATTGCGCATAGGCATGAGCGACGGGCCGGAGGTATGTCGGCTCAGGGAGCCGGGCGGGTTCTTGAGCAAGCTGGGCGTTCAAGGACCGCTGGACAGCACGCATAGCTGACGCAGAAACAGGAACGGGGAGATCCGGTAATATATGAGAACCCATTGATCCGACCGTGGTGGCCGGTGTTTTGTGCATGTAGTTGCCGCCGTGACCGCCCATAACAGCGTGCCGTGGCGGCATGGGTTGGCCGATTCCCCTGGAATTCGAATCAGGGTACGACATTGATATCGTTGGTGGGGAGTCTTCTGATGCCGGAGGAGACAGAGCCTGATCCCAGGAGCCCCAGGACCCCCATCGAACATGTGTATTCTCAAAAGTGGCGACGGCTTCTGCGGGCAATTCGACATGCCATTTGTTGGCCGAAATCTCGAGAATCCTGAGCGTACGGCGTGCGCAAAGCCAGCTTTCGCCCATTTCCTCTAAGTGCCGAACACCATGCACAACATCTCTCTGGGCATTCTTTTCAGGGAGATTCAATAGATGCACCGTAAGAGCGGTGTGAGCCATGTATACCGCAACGTTGCAGATCTGCTTGAATCCGTACGTGCGTTTATACATCCTCAAAAGTTTGGAGATGGCGGAAGCTGCTTGAGTGCAGAGCTTTCGAGGCGAGACATGCTGAGGAAGTGGAGAAGTGGACTTGGTGTACTTCAGGAACGGGCGATAGAGGTGTATAAGAAGGAGCTGGTAGAACATGCTTCAGAGCAATCAGTGATCGTGGGTCCGGTCAAACGAGCGTCTTTGACTCACTGCATGAGAAGCGCCTGCGGAAGCTGCCCGTCTTGGGGGCCGAGCTCCTTGGGCAAATCTTTCTTCCAGGATTCAAGTCTGGTGTGGATCTCACTGAGTTTCTTGAGCTCCGTTTGTTTAGAGGAAAGCTTGTCCTTAGGCTTAAGATCGTAGAAAAAGACAAGTAAGTCACCATTGATCTGACAGAGCTTAGATATCTGTACTGCGATTGCTCGGGTCCGCGAAGGCTGGGCCTGGTCCTCCGCGCCTCCAGCATCCGTATAGGATGACCACATTGCAGCGTCCTCGTTGGGGAAAATCTCCGGCATGGAGACACCAATGTCCCCAACGGTCCACTGCGGCTGGCGCCCGAGGTAGTTGGACCAGCATCTGAAGAGGTTAGTCTCATCAAGGTTTGAGGTGACGGTGCTACTACATACTTATCAAAGAGAAAACATCCCCAGAAAGTGATCCGACGCGCATCTATCTCTTCTTCGCTGAGATTGCGCACTCCAAGGCTGGTGGAGTCGAAGTCCAAGCCCAGGTCGGAAGCCATACGAAAACTCATTCCACTATAGACCCAACCTTTGCTCTCGCGCCCGCATCCAGCCTCACGTACAGACATCAGCGCCAATGCCTGGACGGTGCAGAGCTTCGCGTTCGCATGTTCATCGTTCTCGAAGAACAACCGCTTGGCTTCTTTGAAGAAATGATCGCCGGCCGTCGCCGTATTACCCGGGTCTTCACGAGCCCCTTCCCAAGAGCTGAAATGGCAGCCCAGCGCGAGCATCGTATTGACCAGCAGAGACGAGCAATACTGACTCGAAACTCCGCGAACATAATCCCGATAGAAAAGGTCCCTAGACAAAGTCGTGAAGAATGGATAATGCCAGGTAAAGTACATCTGCATAAGGTGACTTATGAGCTTCTCATCATCTGTGACTCTGGTCCAGTGTGACACCGAGGCGTCAGTACCCCGGCCCAAATCTTGGTGGTTCGCATTGGGATTGAATTCATTCAGCTCCGATCCGGGTGGTAGGTAAATGAGGTTGGAAGTGCCGCCAATGAGCTTTCGAGAGCCGTCCAGCATTAGTTCACTCATCTTGCCCGACAGCTCCGACTCGAATTGATCGGCCTCATCCCCGCTAGCGACTGGAGTGTCGGACGCCAGCGAAGGCTTGTTTTGCTGCCCAAGAATGGATTGCGCAACATCCTCCAAGTTGTCGCACGATCGAATCTGGCGGACCAGGTCGAAAGCATCCTCCTCTTCATAGTTGAGCAAAGCTTGAATCAGCGTCAACAAGGTGGCATTCTTCGTTCGCAAAGTGTCGGTGTCTTTCTTGTACACCCCTTTCCTGCGATGGTCCGAGTTTGGGTCATAGACACCTAGACGAGCACATCGATCAGCGTGACAAGCTAGTCATGAAGCGGACGGGTGACATACAAGCCGTGTGGTATACGGAAGAGCAGGCGGCACAACTGGGTAGGTTACCATCACACTGTGGCAATGGGTAAGCTGTAGAAACAACCGAGGAGGTCACCCGGGTCGAACCTTTGATTTCCTCCTGCGGCATGCAATACAGGCGGTGCTGACACAGCGCCTTTTCGAGGCCGAAGCATTGTCTCCCGCGGGTCCGTGACCACCCTTCCTTTGGGTTGAAGGGGCCGCGGTCATGTCTTGCGGCATCTCCGCGGAGCTGTCTACCATGGCTGTCAGGTCCACCCAGAAGTGTTCGGAGAAAACGTCGAGATGGGGCGGGGCATGCTTCTCAAGGGTGGGAGGAGCTTGGCGATCTGCTGGAGCGACAGGCCTTCATGGAAGTCTCGACACCGGTTGAATGGGGATGATAGGTCGAGCGCATCAACCGGCATAAGCGCCGCGGTGAACGGACGAATCTGCGGGGGAGGAAAAGACATTAGTTGGGATGTGTGCATAAAACCAGAGGGATGCCATTGGTGCAGAGGCAGGGGCTTGGTGTGCAGTACTGGGAGGCACAAGGATGTTGCCAGTAAGTTAGAGACATTGGGGAGATCACATGCCAAGCAATTCACTTACGAGTTAGTGAGAAGGTTCCGATTAGAGCCAGAGGCGCCACGCGGCGATTTGCATCAGATGGACAGATTGAGATGACCCGCAAGTGGAGGCGAATGGCCGTTGTGAGAGTCGCAAAAGGAGCTCCTCAGTTCGAGAACCTGGGGTGATGGGGAATCAGAAGCTGGGGAGGGGGGATAACAGGAAGACGATAAGAAGGTTAAAATGAGAGAGGGTGATTGGAGGATGCAAGGACCAGGATGACGATAGGACTGGGGAGGATGATGATGTCCGGGGGGGGGTGTGATTCAGATGATACCTCCAGGCTAATGATAGATCAATTGGCAAAGCAAAGCAGGGCGGCGATAAGCCAAAGGGACTGACTGACTGAATGAGAAAAGGGAAGGAGGGGAACCGCGGGCGGAGGGGGGGGAAAGCTTACTAATGCATTCTCTCTCTCTCGGCCACTCCATCAATAAACAATCCCTTAGAGAAATGAAGCAAATGTGACGTTGATTTAGTCTTCGGCTGATACACAGACACTGCCAGTCAGTCAACTTTCCTGGGTTCGATCCAATGCAATGACCGGTCAGAAGGCATCTCAACCATGGTCAATCTGGAGGAATCAAGGATGGAATCTGTCTCGTGGTGGTATTGTTTTCTGGCCATTGTTCCCGTAGATACTGAGCGGAAGGGAACCAGATGGAGACAGTGGTCATAGTGAACTGTATATACAGAGTACGGAGTACGGTATATGGATTTCATTATATTACTACTACTACTACTATTACTGTATATAAGGACAGTACATACTACATAGCACTATCCAACCCTCACATGTCTCAATATTTGGCCGGGACGATCTATCGATCCATCCTTCTCGTTAGGGCAGGTGCATCCGCTCTCTGCCTATATGGAGTCGTTGCTTAGAATCGAGTCACTGTGAGGATGCCATTGGACCAGACGGCGCAATCATCCGTGAGGGATGGATACAATATTAAAATCTACCTACGGTAGTCCCACAGGGAATTTCCCCCTTTGCTTTACCGCTCCTTCTCCGGTTTACGTGATTCTGTTGTTCATCGGCGGGAGGGAGTGGTTTGAAACTAGGGTTGCGGGCATTCTTGACGGGTTACCATTACTCGATGACTATTAGTCGTACTTAGTTGGACGGAGTATGCCGTGTCTCTAAGCGACGACTTCCACGACCTTGAGTTGACTTGAGTTGGTGTAAGCCTCGGGCAGGACCGCTGATCATCGTTCCGACCCAGAATGATTAATTCTGGTCGGACAGCTGCAGGCACCAGACCAGTGCATATATCGAAGTGATAGTTGTCGTCAGCATGACTTGCTTTACGAGCAGTCAGGGGTCAGCACGATGACCTCTTCGGGACGAGTCGTTCAACCCGCGCTTAGAGACGGATGCAGGATGCGCTCAGAGTGCAGCAGTGGTTTGAGGCATCTGTTCAGTGATGTGATGTTCATCAGATAGGGTAGTGTGGAGTGAAATGTCCACCGTTAGTGTAGTGTAGTGTAGAGTTAACATTAACTGTAGTGTGTAGTGTAGTGTAGTCGTTGGGCACACACTCTATCTCTCTATCTCTCTGGTCGGTAAATTGGAAATTGAAACTTACTGTGTGGTCCAAAAAGTACGTAAGCCGCGGTAAGATGGAACATTCTTCGGGTGCCACTGGTGGGGACGGGGGCATTCTTCGGCCGCGATCCAGCCCAAACGACTTACGTGATGGGTTCCAGAACATACAGTGAAACGAGGGCCATACCGGACTAGTACTTTTGAGTGGTATGGTATGGTCCCGGCAGTCGGCATCCGCCCGCCCTTACCGCCTGAAACGGACCAGCCTCTTTCGGGACAAAGCGGTGAGCGCCTCACTGTTAGTGTTGGGAAAGACAGAAAAGAAAGGAAACTGCCGACTGCCAAGAGTCTCCTTTTCTGCAAGCGGGTTTCTTATTATGCGATGTGAATTACGGATGCCTTTTTTTTTTCCCACTGCCTGATTGGGAGTTAGTGCAACTCCGCTGGGACCCGATGTTACGGGACTAAGGCTGAGAATTACCATCTCCCGTTTCTTATCGTTGTCGACTAGAGACTCTCTCATTGAGATCATTACTACGGAGTATGTCTTTTCGCCTTCTTTCTTCATCGCTCCCTTCTCTTCTCTTCTCCCATCCACCTCCCCCCCCCGATCTTCCCACCTTTTCAACTCTCACTTAAGACTACATACATTACACTCTCTTCTTTCTCATCCTTTTCCTCTTCTACTCTCCCCCTCATCATTCTTCACACCCGCCTCTTTTCCCTATTAGTACACCTGCCAGTCGCGTGCCTGCAGACGCACCCGGCCGTTCTTCCGCTTTTGGCTCCCGCTCGAACTGGGGCTCTTGGACGTATCGGTGACTGCCCCAGTGCCCACTGCCAACACAGCACAGCACAACAAAAGCGGATACCCTTATATATCCTTCAGCGGAGTCCACTCTTCCGCTGGGAGAGGTGTCTATCGGACGCTTTTCTCTTTCTTCCTTCTGGCCCTCTTTCTATTTATCCATGTATATCGCTCAGACGCTCGATCAGAGTGCCTCGTCTGGCCTAGGCCGTCTTATCAAACTACTATCCTTGTCCTGTGAAACGAAACCGATCCCCACGAACCTGTAAAGATGATGGTCCCCAGAGCATTTCTCTTTAGCTCGGTGTCTTCGCCGTTGAAGGGGGCGAGAAGCGAGAAGACTCCGGGAGTGCTAGGCCTTCAGGGTATTGAGGGCCTCGAACTGCCCTCCGACGCCGACATATCTTCATCGACGATCCCCTCCAGCCCCGTCGTCATCCCTCCGAAACGGGGTCCTCGCATGACCTCCGTACACTCGCAAGCGGCGAACAAAGGGCCCAGGACCCCACGCAAACCGAGAACCCTCACCCCGCAGTCCTCGTCGGGGACGCTGTCCGATCGGCCGGTCCCCAGCTCCATCGCATCGATCCTGGAAGCGACTGCGATCCCCGTGCGCCGACGGGGTGTAAGCGGACGAGACTCTCGCCGGTTACCGCGGGGGAACCATGTGCAGGATTTCAGCAAGCTGTTGTTGGACGGGGTGGGCGACCACCTGATGGACAGCACGGGCAACACCGCGCTGGATCTCCTGCTGAGTCCGCCGGATGACACGGAGCGATCGACGGTTGGCAGCGACTGCGACAGCGAGGCGCCGTCGTTCTCCGCGTCCTCCATCTCCATCGCATCCACGCCGTCGCTCGACCGGGACCTGGACTCGCCGCCCAGTCTGCCTACGCCTCCGACCCCGTCCAGCCAACGAAGCCCCCTAGACCGTAGATTCCTGCGCTCCCCGGCCTGCGAAAACTGCGCGTTGGACCACCCGCTCCTCGAAACAGAGGAGTGCAGCTCCGAGGACGAGCTCGACATGGAGGCGTTCCTGGCGGCGGCCACGGTGCCGGCGGCGGCGGCAACCAGCCCGACGCCGTCGCGATCCTTCCCCCGGCTCGGGGCCACCTTCAAGTCCAACCTGACCGCCTCGCTGCGGGCGATCAAATCGGCGGCGCAGACGGTCTCCACCTTCGCGACGCCCTCGGTGCAGCCGGACGACTTCCTGACGCGGTCGGTGTTCACGATCACGCCAGAGATGACGGACGACCGACGGCCTCCGCCGATGCACGAGCCGCCCTCGCCCGCGCTCCGCCGGTACTTGAACCCGATCACCCTCTCCCCGGCCGAGATGTACGCCTATCAGGACTACCACCCGCACGACGCGACCCTGGACGACGCGGGCGCGAGCCCGGTGGTCTCCGTGCAGATGCAGACCTACCGGCGCGCGGGTAGACGCGGCGGCGGCCACCGCGCCAAGCATCCGCATCATCCCAAGCAGCCCCTCGCGGGGTCCGACCCGGAAGGCCCGCCGATGACCCGGCCCCGGGAGCCGCGGGAGAACAGCGACTTCCTGCGGATGGTGGTGCTGGAGATGAACATGCGGCGCAGCGGCAAACTGCGGGACGATGTGCCGACGCGCGCGCGCATCTGGCTGCCCGCGCGGAAGGGCGTGCATCAAGCCCGGGTGCTGCGCTACGAATGCTACGAGGAGGAGGACGAGAATGCGGTGCCCTCGCGATGGGTGGGGGTTTCCGTTGAGAGCTTGTAATTTTTTTTTATGGAGGTGTACATAGCGGTTGCTTTTTTGCTTTTTTTTTGGCTGTTTTTGGGGCTGGAGTTGGATCGGGCATACATCGGCGTTTTCATTTTTGGGGGGAAAGATTGGGGCACGGAGCATTCCTACATCAGTTCTATACCTAGCTTACACCTATACTTAGCTTACACACCCTACATATACAGACAGACAGACAGACAGACAGAGACAAAGACAGACAGACTTACATTCCATTGATACCTCCTCACAGAAGTATAGAGAACTGTCCAGTCCACCCCAAACCCAGTCCATATCGAACTAGCTGCACCAGCCCATCAGTCTAAACCGCGGATAAAACCCCCCATCCCAGCCAAACCACACTAACACCCACACTAGCCCAGCACTAGCACGAGCAGCTGCAGCCATTTCCGCCCCAGCCCAAACCCCGTCGGAGAGCAACCTAACCCAACCTTGTTTTCCAGCGGAAATAGATTAGGTGATTCAATCCAGGAGGATGGGGGATGGGGGATGGTGATCCGAGGGTGATCCGAGGGGGGTTCAACCCCGTAGGCTGCAGTGCAGTGCAGTGCAGTGCATCTACTCTGTAGACTGATCACTGTTAATTTAGTTTAGGTTGGTTGGTTGGTGGCAGGCCGGGGGTAACCAGTGATAAGGCGGGGCCGTAAGTGATAAGAGACGGGCTGCTCTCCAGAATATATGCCTGAAGAGGTAGGTAGAGAGATAGGTAGGTAGGTGAGACAGCAAATCTATGATCTTGCGGGCTGATTACTGGGACTGGACATCCACACGGGCCGGGGAGGGGAGGAGAGGAGAGCGAGAGAGAGAGATCGTGAGAATGAATGCGGTGTTATATGCTAGGTTAATATGTTCGGTGTAGACAGGAACGTTCACAGCTGCAATGGGGGCACTGCTCTCGCACGTGGTCTCTCTAGAAACACTACCGGGAGTATAGACACACCCAAGTTCTTACCCCCCTGATCAACTCCACGATATACTTCGATGTGACCAGAGTCTCCGTAGAACCACCCAGATCGGGAACGGCCATCAACTGCCCCAATCAACAAATGAACAATGAAACAAGTACGTTGGCCCGAGGTCAGAAATGACATACCACTCCCCCCCAAACCAAGAATTCTACTCGTGAAGACAGGACAGACAAGCAAGATGAATGACGACATCTAATTTTTAGTGAATCGTAATTCCGGGGGTGGCAAAAACCCGCCTTGCCAGCTCCAGCTCCAGCTCCAGCTCCAGCTTCAGCTCACCCCAAACCCAAACCCAAAGCCAATAAATAACCTTCATCCTCAGATGACGATATCAAGTATCATCATTCGCCTCCCTCATCTCCCTCCGTCCGCCGTCCAGCGACAGCCACAGCCACAGCCACAGCTACAGCTACCACTACAGCCACTATCGGTGGTAAGTTAAGTTAACTTAACCTCAGTTAACTAGTTAGGTGGGGTGACAAACCGCGTAATTTGCAAAACCGCCGTCCCAAGCCCCGGATATTTTCCCCTGCATTATCTTGTCGTCGACCAGGTGGTCTAGGGTGTAGGAAGGTTAAGTTAAGTTTACTCGCCCTTCTCTTGATCTCATTCTTGCTCTTGCTCTTGTGATCGAAGGGGCTTATCTCTGGCCAATCGGAGAGATGGATGGCATGGGGTTCAACGTTCAAGGTGTTCCGAGCCCTGGCCTGCCCACTGGCACGGCAGGGCAATTTGGTTGCCTGTTTCGGATGGATGGATATCATACCTACTTCCTACCTGCTGTATTCGTCAGTGGTTGGATTGGGAACTTAGGAGGGTGTAGATGCCCGGACCGTACTGGACCAGTGGAGTGTGTGGTTGAGAGGATCAAGTGGTCACCGTCACCATTCAGCGTCGATCACCGCTCATAACCACTCACAGCATGGCTGGCTTACGGCCGTGGAGCAGTGCGCGAGGTCCTACCTACCTGCGAAAACAAAGGATAAATCAATCAACCGCATGAACCCAGCCCAGCCCAGCCCAGCTGTCATCCGGGATCGGTGTAACAGGCCTCCCCCCCCTCCCAAACCCAGCACCGGACTGGTCAGAGATAAGCTCGAAGCCTTGTCTGGGATTCCGCGGGCGATCAGTGGTGCTCTGCACTTCCTTGTATACACTGAGTGATCATTAAGTATGGTATGCAAGGCAACCCCCCCCCCCCCCCCCACCAAGTAAATATCTAAACATTACCACCCATACACACACCAAGAAGGCAGGCCAGTGACTCAGAGCGCGCGAGCGAGACAATAGATACGCGCCCTGCCCGGCACAGGGACGGACACGGTGACGGTGACGGTGACGGTTCCACCAGATACATCCATCCCTGAGCACGTACGCCTCGTAACCACCAGATAATAATTTAGCCCCC
>NW_020291762.1:20545-46714 GCF_003184785.1 Aspergillus japonicus CBS 114.51
CCCCCCCAAAAACGAACCAATGCTGAATGATTGATATATCAGCTCGGCCCCAAACCAACCAAATATAAAGCTTCAAGGTGAGACATCATCCTGCGCAATGCGCGTCTACCCGACGTTACGCCAGGCTTCCTTTTCCCTTTCCTTTGTCTTTTCCCGGCTTCGAGGGTGGGAATCCTGCCAGCAATCAATCAGCCCATGCCTTGCTTTGCTTTGCTTTGAAATCCGAAAAGAAAAGACCGCCGGACAACAGGGGAAACTCACTCTCCTCGTCCAAAAGCGTCTGCTGCCTCCAGCTCTCCTCCACCCACCCCGTACTCACGAAATGCGGGATCCTATCCGCCGCAGCCCACTGCTCTCGTAGGGATCTGTACTCAGTCACCAACAAACCCGTCGGCTGGAGGATGACATGGGTGATGGCCGGGTCCTGGGCGGTGTCGACCACTCGAGCCCCGGCGAACCGCGCCGTGTTTCTGGTCAGCTGGAGTGGGTGGTGGTGGTGGTGGTGGGATTGGAGGGTGTCCAACTCCCCGAAGTCATTGTCGGGGCTATCCTCCGTGGTGGTTGGGTGTGCCAACTCGGGGAAGTAAAAGACTAGACCGTCGAAGAGCCAGCCGCAGGGGAGTGGCCATCCGGAGTGGATCTTGTCGTAGAGATGTCCCTTGAGTTTGTCGAGGGCCTTGGAGTGGCCGGGAGAGACGTTCGTCTCGTTCATCTTCTTCAATATCTACGGACATGGTCAGTGAAGACGAAACGAGAGAGCCTCGGGTGTCTGGGGTAGCCACCTCGCTCAGCTCCTCCAGCGTGGTATCCCGTGCGTAGCTGTCGTTGAAGCGGTCGACGCTCGCAGTCACCTCCGCCTCCTTCTCCGGTGTTGTATAGAACATATGCCTGCTAAATCAGCCACCGAGCTTGCAGTCGCAGAAAAAGACCTACCTAGGCTCCGTAGGAAGAAGTAGATCCGCAAGACCTGCGTCAATCTCACTCTGTCGAATACAGTCCAGGATCCAGGACGGGCGAACGATGTCCACCTCGCCCGTTTTCTGCAGCGAAGCCGCCTTGACCGTTCCTGTTTTCGGTCAGTCGATCCGACATCCTCTCCAAGAAGAAAAGCTTACTTCTATCAGCCACGCAGATCATGTCCGGAGCCGCCGTATTCGTCTGATAGAACTTGCCGCCATGGCTCTTCACCAGCTGTTCCAGTTCCGCCTTGGTCTTCTTGACTGGGGCAGTGGAGTCGGTCATGACGACTAAACACCCGCATCAGTAATGTAACCAATTCAGAACTCGACTCGTCCGGGACAAAAACATACAAAAGTTCAGCCCGTCAAAGATATGCCCCGACGGACCGGCCGACGTGACCTCCGCCCTCTCATCATACCCAGCAATCGCCAAGGGTTTCTTGGTGGACTTCTTCTGGCGCTTCTTGCGGAAGTTCTCCACGTTGAACGCCTTCTCCTTCTGCTCCTGCTCCACGTTGGACTTGAGGTCCAGGAACTCCTGCACCGACAGCGCACTCGTCCAGTCCTTGTCGCCGCGCAGCCGCTTGAACCGCGGGAAGCGCAGTGTCAGGCCCATGCGGAACTGGTCACTGACCGAGACCGAGGCGGCCTTGACACAGAGCACCACCGAGTCTTCGGGCTTGATCCACATATCCGGCCGCTCGTGCTGCGCGTGGCCCGCGCCCGCCAGCTCGATGTACGCCAGGGGCGGCTTCTTCGGGTTCCACTCCTTCCACTTGCCGTCCGTGTGGTGGCGGATGTTCGCGTAGTCCGCCGCCGTGAACCCACCGCCGACCTTGCAGAACGAGTAGCACTTGGACGGCTCGGCGGCGTGGTGCTGTGACGACGTCGTCGAGTCGTCCACCCGCAGTCCGCACAGGAAGCTGGAGAGGGCGCCGCCGCGATGGCCGCTGCCGTAGTAGCCCCCGATGACGACGAGGTCCAGCGACTCCCCGAACTCGGTCATGTACTCCGGCTTCACCTTCATCCAGTCGTCATGGCGCTCGTTCAACCGGTACGGGGAGCGCGGGTTCTTCAACACCAAGCCCTCCGAGGCTTCGGCGACGACCCGACGCAGCGAGGCCTCGACCTCGGCGGTGCTGGTGGCCTCTTCGTACGGGTGGACCTCGAACCGGCGATGGACGTCTTTGACGCTCTTCTGTAGCGCATTCCGGCGGTCTCGCAGCGTGTACCGCGTCAGGTCATGGCCATTCAGGTACAAGATGTCAAAGATCCGGAACAGCGGCCGCGAGCCATTGGCAAAGGGGTTCCGCTGCTCGGCGATGGCCGCCGACTTGAGGGTCCCAAAGGGCTCCGGGGCGTCCTGCTCGGGGTTCCAGGCGATCATCTCGCCGTCCAGGATCACGCTCTCGACGCCGTCGGCAAACGCATCGGCCAGGTGCCTCGTCAGCGCGCCGTTCTCATCCGACAGCCCATTCCCGTACAGATAGGTATAATCCTTAGCCTTGCGTGACCAGAACCGAAACCGCCTGCCGCCATCGACCTCCTCATCCGGGCCCATATGTAACTGCATGCGCTCGCCATCCAACTTCTCCTCGATCCAAAACTCGCCCTGTTCCTCATTCCCCTCACCCTTATCCCCCACCGCGACCCCGCGCATCTTCGCAACCATCTTCTCCAAACTCTGCACCTGAAACTGCGCTAACTGCGGCTGAAAGCACTGCATCAGCGCAATGCCCCTGCGCTCATCCTCCAACCGCACATTGGGATCATGCAACTCCCAACATACCCTCCTCAAACTACTTGAGATCGAATACAGCCCCTCCGCATCGGGATGCCAGACATCGAACAACGTCCGCTCCGACGCGCCGACCTTCATCTGCCGCAGAACAATGCGAATCAACCACATCAACTCCTCGGGATTCATCCGCCGATAAAACTCCCCCAGGATCGCCATCTGCTCGCCCTCGCGCCCGGCGGCCGACAGCCGATCCAGCCGCCCATTCACCTCATCGATCGTCATGCTGCCGACCTCCGTGCGCATCGGCCGCTTGGAGACGACGTCGTAGCACCGCCGCGCGAAGTCGCCCGCCAGGAACCCGCGCGCCTCGTACCCCGGCAGCTTCCAGTTCAGCAGGCCCACCGCGTCCTCGGAGTTCTTGTCGATCTTCATGATTTTCACGAGCATCTTGCCGATCGCTTTCTCCTTCAGGCCGTACATCGCCCGGTCGCGGTCCTTGTCCGGCAGGATCAGTCGGAAGGCTGGGTAGATGTCGTCGCCCACGGACTGGCGCCACTGGGAGATAAAGCGCTCGATCACGTCGCGGCGCCGCTCGGCGGGGTTCAGGCTGGCGGAGGCGTTTTGGCCGTGTGGCCCGACTTTGCGGCGGGCGGCGGGGGGGCGTTGGGCGGCTGTGGAGGTGGGTTGTCTTTTGATGGCGCTGAGGGGGTTGAAGAGGTTTTCGAAGAGGGTGTGAAAGGCGGGGGTCGGGGAGTGGTTGTGCGGGCGGTTGGGGTAGCTGTTGTTGTTTTGAGGCGCGTGGTTAGTGTTTATTGAAGCTTGGGATTGAGGTGAGAGAGCAGGATAAGCAGCAGATGGCGAGGAACAGACAGAGTAAAGTGCTGGAGGGGAGGTGTAGATGTTATGATGGCTTCGATCCCTTGAACTCACTTCTCATCTAGATCCATGTCTTCATGCGTATGCTCCGCCCCCGCCGGCGGATGAAGCGTGCTGCTGCCCTCTACCTCCATATTTTCATCGGAATCCATCTTGCACGCGTTGCAGACGGCTGCACTGTGCTGAGGGTGAGGGATGTCTGATCACAAAGAAGCATGTTCAGAAATCAAGAAAGAAAGAAACCACGGCGAGGGCCTGGGCTGTAGTTGATCTTTACCACCGGCCTGCATTTTTAGGCGGCAGCTCCGATAAGATAAGCCCACTGCATGTGACGTGACATCACTGCCTAAACTGCGCACTGTGAATAACTCATAGCTTACTGTGCTAGAGGTCATTGAATCTGTCAATCATATAGAGTTCTTTATTTGTTTGTTATCCATTTCTTACATCAATTGAACTCGTCTAGCAACATGCAAAGTGAATTGTGCCTGTGTGTGTTTCTGTTTGTATGTGTATGTATAAATGCAGCTTTGGTGGCCAAGTACTGTACACCAACGTACCACCGTACAGCTCAAACTTGCGAGACTAGATCGGCCAGCCTAGAGAGAATAGACTTTAATTTCCTGGATATGCCCCACGACATCAGATCGACAAATGTCTCGCTACCGGCCCGCAGAACCCCCGCTGGGCCCTGCGGCGCGCAGATATCGCCCACCCCTGTCAGCACTCCCTGGATGGCTTGTCCTTCCCTCACAAAGATTTGGACCAGTTCATCATCGCAAGGCTGGTCGAGGTGTATAACGGTATCCTTCCCGGTAGCAGGTCGTACCCGGTCGGCGAGCTGAGCACAGCATGAGCCATAAGCCCACAGCACCAGTGTCGCCAGAAATACAGCGACCGGCTCGTGGAACGCATGGCTGGTGTTCCCCCGCGCATGTAACAGAGTTGCGCCGGCATGGATGATCGTGAGTCGGGCCTTGTATTGGTCATGTTTGACCCATCGGAGTATGTAGTGCCATTCCAGGCTCTGTTGACGTTCGCTCCAGCGAACCTTTTCCGTCACGAGCGAGTGGGCTAGCGATCGAATCTCACGGAAGGGTGCAAGGAGAACGATTCGAGCCGAGTGAAGGTGCTGGATTGTTGGGTTGCGGAGGTCAGCCGCTGTAGCGACCGTGCTGTTGGCGGCCCAGTGGAGTATGTCCAGAGAGTCGCATGCACTGTTGCGCCACTTCGAGTACGAGGGGATCCCGGGAAGCCAGACAGAGCCCGAAGGGATCGCCGTTTGCCGAGACTGTTTCTTAGCGGTCGGGTTCCAGAAAGACAATGGTCGGCGAAAGTAGTCGCCGACTTCCCACATGCGTTGGTAGAGAGCATGAATCACCAGGATATGACCCAACTCCCCCAGATCGGGTACCAGTCGCTTTTCAATGTACATAATCAGTACCGCATCGTATAGAGAGAGCTCGGGTTGGCCTAAGTCGTGTTAGAGACCGCAATTGTACTGTACAAATAGCTGCTATACCTGGATTCTGTTCAAAGGTTCCCTGCCAAGCATGGGCTGACTCTGCTTGCCAGAGCCTCTCATGAGCAGGAAGCGCTGCTTGGGCGTCCTCAAGCGAGAAGGAGGGCTGTCGATCGAAGTGATAGGCTATAGTACAGTCCACAAGCTATGGAAGCCGTTAGCAGAGTCTAGGCAAGTCGGTACTGTTTGGGCATTATACCCATACTAAGTAGGCCGTCCGTCGTCTGACCTCGTCCTCAATCCAGCCCAGCCAGATCTGCTCTGGCGGCTTGTCATGCGATATTGATTTAAATTGTCGGGGAGACTTCAATAGCTTGGTTCGATTCAACAAACTGGTCATGTCACCGAACCGGTCGAGGGCAGAGACTCTAGCCCATTCATCACTGTTATAGAGCAATCCAATGCAATTGAGAAGCTTTGCTTGAACAAGCCAGAGGGGTGCCTGGTCTTGACAGGACTTTTCCTTCTATAGATCTCTGATTAGTTGCAGGTAGACCGTCAGAGCACGAAATCCTCACCTCGACCATGATAGCTCGACGAAGAAGCTCGTGGAGCGCAGAAACGCATTCGTCTGATTCGTGGAGCCTAGCATAGTGGCTACCTATTGCTGCCAACGCCAACGTCACTATCCAGTGACATGTGTTTGTACTGAATGTAGGAAGGTGAAACATAGGATAGACGGGTTGGAAATGGTGAAAGTAGAGGTGGACAAATTCGGAGAGGACAGTTGCACTTGGCAAATACTCGGACTCGAATCGCGAGAAAAGGACACTTTCGGCGCAACACAGCTGAACGAAAGCTTTGTGAATCTTTTCGTAGGTCGACTTCCCAATCAGAAGACTTGGACCAATTTGAATATCGTGCATGGCGGTGTCTTCGATCATAGGGAACATAAATCGACGGGGCACATTTCCTCTACCTCGAGAACTGAAGCCATCAGGGGACATTGCGGAGAAGTCTGACCAGACATTTTGGTGTCGTCTGGATTTTGACAGTCGAAGTTGAGCTGTGTCCTCTGGTAGGTCTGCCGGTCGTTTCGTAGCGCTGGAGAACGTTGAATGACCCGAGTTGTTAGGGCTGTTCTCGTCGCTGACTAGTGAGGTGTGTCCTAACGGAGATTTGAACATGTTGTCTTGACTTCCGTTAGTTGGATGGACTACCGGAGGATACCATGTTGCATAGTTCATGAACCCATCAGGGGCTTCCGCTGTAGGAGTGCGCTCGATGAATGTATCGTAGGGCCCCTCCCCGGGAAGCCAGTTCATCGCAGGAACAGCTGAGTTCATCGTGTCCAAGAATGGTCCTAATGAGCCGAGCGCTCCTTGCTGTCCTATTGTTGGCATGCTCGCGTCACTGTCATGGCTGGCTGAAACTGGATGTGGGACGCTCGCTGAGCTCACGGGCTCGGTTGTCTGATTTAACAAGTGTATGCCCTGGATGGCAGATAAAGACCTGCGTGATCTTGCTTGCTCAGAACTGTCGCCAGTAGGTCCATGCGGTGTAACTTGGGTCATATCGAATTCCCCCCGGGAAGAGATCAAGTTGGGTCGGGTTGACTGCTTCATCGCATTGCCCTCTGGCCCGTTGTTTTGAGAGTCGTTCAACAATTTCTCTGGAGCCTCGCTTTGATGTGAAACAACCGGATCTACAGACGGCGATTTGTCATTCCTGTTGAGGAGGCCGGGTCCTGGCAGTTGAAGCTGGAACTGTGTCATTCGGTAATGAAGAGGCTTTGCAAGGGACGTGTCCCCACTGTGCGGGGATCGTGCAGCAGAACCTTCAGCAGATGTCGACGTTATGGCAAAAGAAGACTGCCCGTTAAACTCTTCGTCTGGGACCAAGCCTGACTGTGCTGCCTCTTTTCGGGCTTTAGCTTTCGAACGTCTCTCAGTTGGGTACAGACATTCGAGAGACCGGTTCTCGCAGCGCGCACATGGCGTCCCGCCACTGCATCGCACTCGTGCAAGTGCGCATTTGAAGCACGCCCGGAATGTCTTTACCGTGATGCGATGGGTGCGATCCTTCCCACCTTCTATTCCAGCGTTGTGGTGGCTGAGCTCATGACGGTGCAGTGTATCTCTAACCAAGGCCCGCGTTAGTCCCCGCTGAAGACGAAGGAGACGAATGAGAACAAGAGAGCATCCAAGAATGCACGATAAGGAGGCAAGAGACCTACGTTCTCGAGAAATGACGGCCACACTGTGCGCATTCGAACGGCTTCTCTTTTGTATGGCTGCGGAAATGGCGCTTCAAATGCTCCGGTCGTCGAAAGGTACTCTGGCATATCGAGCACTTCGTCGGGCTAGCTGTGGATCCCTGTTGCATTTCTTGATCGTAGGAGTCGCCTTCATCCTTCGCTGCTGCCTCCTCGGATTCATGGTGGATCGGAGCTTCTGCAGAGCCATAGCTCAATTAGTGGACTCAATCATATCAAGTTCGAACGCGAATCCATCGCACCTGGCCCAGCGTCGCTCTTCACCGAGGACATGGCGTCGCATAGACGAGTTTTGCTTCAAACACGATCCGAGCAAGTCATGCATGGCAACAGATGATTTGGCGATGTAGACAGGTTACGGAGTTGAGTAGCGGGGGTTATCACCAGACAAACAGCAAACTAAACCCATTGTGCCATGTGGTAACTAACACCCTGGTCGCATCTGATCGGAGGAGCTGGAACCCCTCGAGATATGACGAGACAAAAAAAGAAGAAAAAAAGCAAGGAGCTGACGGGGGGAGAGTGATGATCGAACAATAGGAGCGCAGCAGGGAAGTTCAGGGACTGCCACTGCCCCGGACCAAGTCACATCGTCTCATCCTGTGCAGCTTTTCGAGGAAGCGGGGAAATGAACGGTAGTTACGGTACTAAATCGAGCCTAACCGTTTAGCGGCGTTTTTTGGGGCCTTCGGGGCCCACGAGTAGCCCCAGCCTCCGCATGCTCGCATGCTCGCATTGGCGCAGTCAGATTAGTCTTGCGTCTTTGGGGCCTCGGTTCGGTCGATTTTTCCGCCAGTCGTCGGTTAAATATCCGCATGTGCCCTAGATAGGATACTGGAGTACCACAGTGTAACTTGCGTGAAGTATATGGTCAGATTGGATGCTGCATTTGCTGAGATGCTCTTCCCCTTGTGCTCTCAGTTGCTTTGCTGTCAATGGAACGTACTGTGCAGAAAAATATGTGGTGTGGAAGACTTCAATGTTCCTCAATCAGTTGTCTCGACGGGTATTCGCAAATAGCCGAGCGAGAATACAGAGACTTGAATGTGGTTACAAGTTGTCCTTCTTGCGACGCATATCATCATGTGTATAGCACATGGCCATTGCAAAGTTCGACCAAGAGTTGAGCTATGTGTAAAGCCTGCCTAGAACGACTATATACGAAATGAGCTAAAACTACTGCTTCTGTTTTGCCAAGTCAATTCTTGATGTATGGAGAATGATGGTGTGACTGTGGACTGTGGTTTGGACAAGACCTCAGATCTGGGCAGATAGCTATTGAATAGAGCCTAAATATATCTACTTCAGCTCATAGCACTGGCATCATACTGTTTAAGAGTACTGTATTGTACATATTTAAGTACAACTACAAGTCACTGATTGATCTTGTTCCTCCTAACTGGGAAGTCCATCATTTTGGCCCGGGGCTGGGGCAACGCACGGACCCCGTCTTGGATTAGCTCAGCAACGCTCTAGCCAATTTCCCTGAGATGGAAGAAGCTTTCCAGTCTGAGTCTAGCGCCCTACGATCACCCCCCCCTACCTCCTCTATCAATCGATCTACTCCGTAGTTTCTATTCATCTCTCTCCGTTGCTCGAATGAGGTTGTCGTGAGAGAAGTTCCTACCAACCTAACCTAACCATCTTGAGAGGAACGGGCAGCGGCAGTACTTCTGGTCCTGACTCCCCTCCACCCGCGCGAAACCTTGGAACGGGCATTCCTGCCTAGACATGAATGGCGAGTTCGACATCCGCTCTGGACCGCCGGCTGTCTCCCCATGTGTCCCCCAGCCAAGCGAGCAACGCGAGCAGCACGGTGACAGCTCTCCAAGGCGCGACAGCAGCCTTTAATGCGACAAGATCTGCAAACAGACAACCTCCTCTTGCCAACCACCAATTTGGCGTCCAAAGGGGATCGTTCAACATGAACTCTTATGCCTCAGACTTAGCCTCTCTTCGCAGCAACCAATCTCCAGAGCCACCCGAGATTGGTTCAGTCAAGGACAAAATTGGCAAGTTCAGTGCATGCGGGCAGCCTGGCGGCTCCAGGGACGCTCTCCTCAAAGTACCGGGGGATATAGGGGGCTTGAGACCACGTACCCCGCAGCAGATCGCCGCCCAGCTTGCGGCGGGGAGATCCACGCCTAGCAAGAAACCAGCTCCTACTCCAAGCAGCAGCAGCGCCAATGTTGACCTTCCAATGAGGCCTGGCGGAGAGCGTGAAAGACCACAGCTCCTAGCACCGAAGCCTGTGTGGGCCACAGCTGCGAGTAAGGCCTCGTTTGAGAAGATCTTGAAAGACGAGCAGGACTCTCGACTCGGAGACAAGCAAATCGAGCGAAAACCCGTCAGGCCGGGCTCTGCTCTGTCGGACTTTGCGCAGCTGGCTGCGGCAAAGTCTCGACCACCACCGGTGCCTCGAAAACCTTGCCTGAATCCTACTAGCATCAATGTCAATCCGGCATCAGAGAAACCGAAAGACCTTCCAAGATCGCATCCACCACTCCCTTCAGGAGATCCTATCAGGACCGACGAAAACCCACCATCATTACCCCCGCGACCGAGCGAAACGCCATCATCGTCGAAAATAGACCTGGCAGGTCATCGAGCTCTTTTGAGCAGTAGTGATGGCCGACTGCGACCCTCCAGTCCAGGCTCGGCGTCTATGTATGCGAAATCCGTCACCAACAGTACTCCGAGCCTACTTGATAGTACCTCTGAAGGAGTACTATCAGATGCAATTGTAGCATCCTCATTAGCATCCACCCGAGCTTCACAGGAGAAGAAAACCGCTCCGCCCCCACCACCCCGGCGTCGGCCGCGGTCACGTTCAATCGTGCATCTGGGCCACTCGAAGAAACATGATCACCAGCAATCGTCCAGTCCTTCTACTGTGCTACGGCAGACCCTTCGACATCCCAGCAGTTCGGATGAAGAAGAGGGGTATCGCCAGCATAAACACATAATACGCAAGCACCCCCACAAACACCATGAAGGTGACCGAAAGCGTTGGCGGAGTGAGGTCAGTGAGAAAGACCGGAAGAAGTACGAAGGAGTCTGGGCGGCAAACAAAGGATTGCTGGTTCCTTTGCCCTCGCAAGTCCCACCCGGCTCATTGCCTCCCGACGCGTCCGAGATGGTGGTTAACCTTGTGGTTCGCGACATCTGGTCTCGCAGCGAGCTTCCATCGCATGTCCTAGAGCAGATCTGGAACCTGGTTGATAGTCAAAAGAATGGTCTTTTGACCCGCGAAGAGTTTGTGGTGGGGATGTGGTTGATCGACCAGCAGCTAAAGGGGCACAAGCTCCCCGTGCGGGTCCCTGACAGCGTTTGGTATTCCGTCAAGCGGATATCAGGGATAAGGATACATTCGCTGCCGCCGTCCTGAAACTGATCTATAGGGGAGCTTGCATTAGACCAGTAATATCTGGCCGCAGCCCTGGCTATATAGTGCAATAAATTTTGGTTCTAAACTGCGTTCTAACCTAACCGGCTAACTTTAGTACTCGATAGTCAACGCCTGGACCTACCGGACACTTTACATGTACAACACCTCCTAGGAGGGTGGCGACGGCCGGCGGGACTTTGCAGCTTCTGTGATTGATAAGGTCCTTGTGCTGCAGTACTTTTGTTATAATATTGTGCCTGATGTCGATCGACCGAGTCTAGATCCACCACCCCAATCCGGCAAAGGCTAATCCTCGGGATTTTCGCGGAGACTGGCTGCGATCGGATTGCAGATTGGCCGGCAGTTAACATGTAATCGCCTCTTTTCTAGCAGGTGGCTGTGCGACAAGAAGTGAGACTTCGAACTTCCGCCTCAATCATGCCTAGAGACCGCATCGCATTCCAGAGCCTCGACCCGACCCGCAAGAATGATCGGATTGAATGCGCGAGAACAACAGATCTTCACGTGACATCAGACTGGTCATTCCAGACTGCCAGTCAATGCAGCTTGCCAGAACAGGAAGGAGCTTATGCCAACTTAACGTACCGTCGATCGATCGAATGAAAGAAAAATATTTGAAAAAAAAAAAAAAGGACTTTCAATCCACAAATTCCACTCCAAATCAGTGAAAGAAGTACAGGTCGTGCTTCAATTCTCCGAATTATGCTAGAAATGTACAGATTCGGGAAAAGCAACGATACTTTTTGTCGCCTTGTTGACTAATTTCACGCACTTGCTGCGCGCCACTTTCTGGGATCGTCCGTCAATGGAAGCAAATCCCGAAACACCCACGCTTCGGGATTTGAATCTATGGACCTCGAGGATGAGTAAGCCCGCCGCCGCTGCTCACTCACTCACCAAACCAAACCAAATCAAACTACAGCCCAGTTCGCCCGATAATGCTGTATATCAGACCACTCTTAGGATCTGTCGATTTACCCACCCAACCTCCCCGATTCGGCTGGCTACCCCGGAAAGCTCCTGAATGTTTATTTCTGCGTGTTTCCCGTCTCATTCTCCCCAGTAGTCCTCGAGTTATGCGCTCCGGGAGAACCTCTATTTAGATCGTGGGTGATGGTAGCACGCCTTGCGGCCGTTGCATGATCTTCCCACCATTTACTACTACCCGCTGCAGCTGTGTGTCTCCAGTTCACGCCCAACATGGCCCTGGACGATTCCCAGTCATCGTACCAAGATGATGGAGTCACGGCAGTTACACAGCCTAGAACTTCCAAGCCCGCGGTTGTCCGCAAGAAATTTGCAAAGCCCCCAGTCAAAGTAGCGTGTCTTGCGTGGTAAGTGGCGTCGCATCCACCTGGAACGTTTGTGCAAGCACTGAGCTTGGTTCTTGTTGCAAGCGACTTGGAATCTCGTCTTGCCGTTCATTGCGACTGATTGATGATTTATCTCAGTCGTGCTTCGAGAACGCGATGCGATGGGCAAGACCCCTGCACAAATGTATGTATCCTCCCCTCGCCAAGTCGCAGTGCTCCAGTCCATAGTCTTCATCTCCAGGAGACACACTGTTCCTTGCTCTCTGACTTCATTCTTTCACCATGGCTCCCTAAACAACCGCGGCGTATTGCTGAACTATATGCTGATTTGATCGGGGTGGCAAAGTGTCTTAGCAAAAAGCGAAAGTGCTCCTACCTACCCAGTAAACGAGGAGGTCCACGGAAAAAGAAGAAGCTCTCGATTCCTTCGGACGAGGCTGTTCAGCACGATGACGAGCAAAGCGCCATGATCACCCCGCCATCCTCTGGGTTCAATGATGACTGTAAGCAAGCTGACCCAAGATCGCCAGTTCCTCGTCACAGCTAACGACGATTCAGCGCCAGAGATGTTCGGCCAGATTGACGTACTGTCAATTCCGGGAGCAGGGCTCAGAAGCTTGGATTTTCCTTCTGATGTGCACTCGATGTTCACAGATCTGTTCGTCCCTAATGGTGAGAACAGTATTCCAGTACAGATGGAACCAACACCCTCGCCATCGAATGTCCCATCGCAGTCTTTGGTCAGAACATATGGCAGTGAAATAGAGATGTGAGTAACCATCACTCGAAACGAGCTTACCACGTCTTCTGACTTCGAAAACAGCTTGAATGCTTACTACGAGTTTGTTCATAATTATTTTCCTATACTTCCGCCGAGATTCGCCCCTCGCGTTCCGGATCGACCTTTGGACGGCGTTGGTTCATTCGCAGAGTCACCCTCAGAGGAACCCGTGATACCCTACCGGCCACAATCTTCTCTCAGCTGTGCAATTTCAGCTATATTAGCCTTAGTGCCGCATCCGAAGGATATTGAATCGTCTAGTCCCGCCTCTGTGGTCCGCCGCCGAACATATGCTCAGATGTTTGCGCAGATGGCGAATTTGAGTATCGAGAGCGACTGCGAGCTGCAAGCCTCGACCACTGATCCTGCACTGGCGCTGTCCACCGATCGACCTCACATTGACCGAGCTCCTTTCCATCCTCAAGCACCTGTGGAGCTTGAGAGCATTTTGGCACTTCTGGTCCTTTCTGTCTATGAATATACTCAACGGGGAAACCTGCTGAAAATGCGGTACCGTGCCGGTCAAGCCTTGTCCATAGCTTTGGATATGTCTTTGCATTCACTCAGCGACGATTACGATGAGTTTTCTGAAGCTCGAAGAAGAGCTTGGTGGATGACGGTGAGAAGTCTGAACCCTGGTTCTATGGCATTTGTCTGACTCCCAATAGTACTATTGCGTCCTCCAAGGTTCCATTGTCAGCGCCACGGTAAGTCCATTGAAGCGTTATGCATGTCCTTCGAGGAAGTGGCTAACACTCGGGTTCTCAGCCGCTCTCCATCGTCGCCAACGATCCCCAATTCGTCACGCCGTATCCACGCTTCGCTGCCGACCCCGATGTGAGTTCCAATTCCTTGGTAGCACTTCAATCTCTGACTCTTTTTGCAGGGCTGGTCCGTCTTGATTCAAGCTCAGCAAGTGCTCGTATCGGCAACCCAATTCGTCGTCGACCTCAACAAATGCGTCTCAACCAGAACGAACATGCAGTACATCTTTGAAAGAATGCAGCAACTCGATTCATGGGCCAGCTCCGCATTAGCACAGTCAAACCTACTCCCCATAGTTCCGCAGACCATGCCTTGCCGGGGAGATTTGGAGTCCACAACAGCTCAATGTATACGCGCGATCTCGCGCATCAAGCTGTCAAGGTAGGAGTCAAACCCCGCACATCCAGGTTTCACGCCCGTGCTGAGCAACATTGTAGCGCACAAATCAAGATCCACCGCTTCAGAGCATTCTCCGATATACCCATTTTCATCAAAAAACACTGCGATCTAACCGCAGCCGCCACCGCCACCAACTCTATACCAGTTGAGACCGTCGAAAGCCCAGCGACCCAAGACGGCATCACCCGGGTTGGTTGCTCCTGCAGCAGTCTCGACATGTTCCAGCAATCTTCATCCGAATATACCCCATCCTCCGCATCCTCGACCTCGTCCGAATTCTCCTCCTTACCACCCCAGTACTCCTTCACCAACGACTTCCCCTACAGCAGCCAACACTCGGCCAAAATCTGTCTCCGGGCCTCCCTCCTGATCTCGCAGATGTTCCACTGTCTCCCCATCCCGCAACCGCTGCTCGCGGCCGATCGCCAACAATCCTCCCAGGGCCTCCAGCAGCTGCTCCCGAGCCAACTTCCCCGCACCATGCCCTCGTTCGCCTGCTGTCTCATGCAGGGCAGCTACGCCATGCTGATGATCTTCTACAAGGCCCGCGTCGAGAAACAAATGACCCCACCGGACTACGGCGGTGGCGGCAGCAGCAGCAGCAGCAGCAGCAACCTGAGCACCAGCCCCTCCGACCGACTCATCGAGGAGATCCGCCAGGGCTTGGAGCGGATCATCGCCGCGGCCACCAATTACGCGATTGCTTTCGAGGCGCTGGACGGCATGAGAGGTACGCACACACCCGCCCTATGACAGCGCCTGTCACCGCCCCGAGTTCTTTTCCGTCCCGCTAACATTTGTCTTCCCCAGATGAAATCGAAGGTGCATACCACACGGCGTTTATCCAAGCATGAAGAGAGAGAGCCTCAGCACATAACCCCCATTTAATTCCTCTCGACTCGTACGTACATACATACATCCACCCTTCTCACTCCAAACCTAATGAGATCTATCGGCATACCACCTGTAGAATTTTCTTTTCTCTCTTTCCCAGAATCTCAAAAGCAACGCAACCGAATTCTGCATGCCCTGGCGTTAACTAAGAACGAGTCCGGATATATGTGTGGACTGGCCGGCCTAGTTAGTATTTGGGTCCTGATCCAAGCAACCAACCCATTTATTTTACCTTGTATGTTCTTTTGGGAAATGAACTACAACTCCAGGACTTTCGTCCAGGTGTGTTGCTGGTTTTACGATTGTGTTGTTGTAAAGCACAGCCAACCACCTTGCAAGAAATATTCGGGTGTTCGTAGATAGACTACTCACCTACCATAACCCATTACCCATACTCATATTCATCACCAAACCAAACCAAACAACCCAATCCCAAAAGCAAGAAACCAGGAAATGTTCCACAAGAACCCCACCTCAAGCAAATATAATAAAATTCTTCGAAGCTATAAGCGAAAAAAAAGTTCTATATTCACAAACCCACCCGCTTATTTGCCAACAGACGCAAAATGCGGGGCTACAATTTCGACCGGATCCCCTCCAACCGGAACTTCACATCCTTCAGGACCTTACTGGAGGGTTTCCATTCGTCGAACTGGTGGAGCAGTTCCAGGGTTTCGGTCGTCAGCTCGCGGCGGACGTACTCCTCCTCGAGGAGGCCGCGCATGGCGAAGGGGAGGATGTACGGGTTTGCGGGGGACGGGGGTTGCGTGCGCTTGATGTCGAGGAGGGTTCTGGTGGTGGCTGTTGTTGTGAGGGGGAGGGCGGTGGTCTGGAGGGCGAATTGGATGGCGAGGCTATTTTGTTTTTTTTCTCGCGGGTTAGTCCGGTTGTTTGCCTATTTTATTTGTTGTTTGGGAGGGGGAAGGGACAGCTCAACGGGGGGAGAAGAACGTACCGGTAGACGGCGGGGTCGTCGTAGAGGCGGGAGTGGCCTTCCCCGGTGTAGAGACTGCCGGCTAATGGGGAGCTGAGTTCGCGGATGAGGCCGTGGTCTGCGATGCCGAGGTTGCGGAGTTTCAGGACGAAGCCGACTAGGTGTGAGAGACTGAGAGTGGTCAGTGTATACTGAAGTTGATCATGAGATCGAGGGACAGCAGGTGGTGACATACAAGCTCGGAGCGTGGACCCTGCCGTCGACAAAGGCTGCGCGGTAGATATACGGATGGGTCACG
Source organism: Aspergillus japonicus CBS 114.51 (assembly GCF_003184785.1). Lineage (NCBI taxonomy): Eukaryota > Fungi > Ascomycota > Eurotiomycetes > Eurotiales > Aspergillaceae > Aspergillus > Aspergillus japonicus. The sequence continues at coordinate 36,652 of NW_020291762.1, forward strand.
GGGGTGAAGAGTGAGGACTAAAGCGTAAATGGACTCGTCAATAGGTGGAGCATTGAACAACATAAGAAGGTTGCATACCTCTAAGGAAACCAACTGATCGTCAATGCTGCCAATGTACGATATTCGCACCCCAAAATCCAAGCATGTGCGCAATGCCGCTTCATAATCTCTCGAAACCTGACTGTAGGGCAGGGCAAATTCAAAGAGCTCGCCCGCCGAACCACTGATCCATCGTGATCTGTAGTCGGTGAACGGGCCCAAATTGACGCCCGCCATGGCGCATATCCCAACACGGGATGCATTGATGCAGCCAAAGGATATTAACTTGGCAACGAGCATGATTGCGACCGGCACGCCCTGGCTGTGGCATGCAATCAGAATGAAGTCCGACGTTCGGATCTCCTCCATCCAGTTCAGTAGCAGCTTCCATAACAGTTCCACGCGCTCGGCTATACGGCCCTCGCCTTCCAAGGCAATTTTGCCTACGTCGCATTTGTAGCCAAAGTCCTCTGCCCACTTGTGTATTGCTTCGGCAGCCATTGTTGAAAACCTGACCGATGTTCCGGTTGGCTGTCCGAGAACACTCCGTATCAGAGGAGCCGGAAAATACCCGTGTACACCTATGGCGAGTGCCTTTTTGATATGCGGCGGATCCCGAACCATGTAAACATGCTTATTGTCCGGTTGCTTGTTATAGTGCAAGTAGCGCCCTATCGTCTGGAATATGCCCGGCTTCTCTTCCAAGGCAAATGTGTCCTCGAACCGCGGAAGCACCTGGTTTGGTAGGACCTTCTGGAGTTGTTTTGTTGCTACAGTCTCAGACGGCCCTTGAGTTGGGGCGCTGACATCTGCTTCGGCTCGTGCGGTGGCTTTGTCAAGAAGATTAGAGGTACTCTTAGAAGCCTTAGACTTGGCACTTCCTTTCTTGACCACCTCCACCCTAGGCTCGGTCTGAGGCTCAGGTCCCATAGCAGATTTCTTCGGAGGCTCTTGAACCACGGAGGCTTCGACTACCTGAGCATCTTGCGACTTGCCGGGTTCGGAATCCTTCGAAGCATCTCTGAACCAGAAGCTCCACCCGGAAGCTTTTGTGTTTGGATCTAGTGGTTTGACTGGGCCATCTACCTCCCCTTGCATCTCATTCTCTTGGCTCGGTGCAGGTGCTGCATGCGGGACAGAAGATGTGGGTGTATCGGTTCCACTGGAGGGTTCGATGGGTGTATTTTCCGGAGACTTTGAGGCGGACGAGCCATACCACATCTGAAGCCAAGACCGCTTCTGGGCTGTCCCAGAGACCTCGGATATCTCGGCGGGCTGCTCCTGGTCTGCTTCTGTTTCTGCTACTGTTGAATTTTGGTCTTCTATCGTCCTTTCTTCCTCTTTGTTGTCTTGTGTTTCCGCTGGTGGCTCCTCGTCTGGCCTCGCCATTTGGTCTTGTGGGCCAGATCTATCAGCTGTCGATGATCCATAGAGCCACGAAAACCATCCGCCTGCTTGGGAGCCAGACTGGGCGCCGGAGTCTACACCAGTAGCACTGTCGCCCGCGACTGCTGTCGCAGGGGTTGTATTTGACGGTCCGTTGCGCGTGTCCTCCGCCACAGTTGAACCTCTATCGCTGGGTGCAACCTCCTCGACTGGATTCGCTGCCACTGTAGTACGATCTGATCGGGCGTCGTCTGCCGGAGTCGACGCAGTACCATCTGAAGCTATATTAACTATGGTCGTTGTCGCGCTGGCGGGGAGGGAGCGGCTAGATGCAGTATCCTTTCGGGTCAACTGGAGCGATGGATGGCGAGACTGCCTGGGGACCACATTCAGTTGGGAGGTCGACGAGGAGGTGAGTCGTGGGAGTGTTGGGGAGATGTTCTGGGCGGCGGAAATGCTCTCACGGGCAACCTCGGTAACCGGGGCGGCTTTGGATGCTCTGGAAACGGCCGGCCAGGCAGTTGGGTACCAGCTCTGTGTCTAGGAGGAACGCGGATATCAGCTACACCAGCCATGGGCCCCATAGTTGTTACGGCAACGCTATGGAAAATCCGAGACTCACCACACCGCTTCCTCTCTTTTGCGCACGAGCACGTTGTTTGGCGGTGGAACCGGAGACCGCGCTGTCATTTGAGGAGGTAGTCGAACGGGCGTCCGCGCCTGGCGGGCTGGGCTTTACTCTCTTACGAGATCCCATGGATGGCATGGAAGTTTAACAGTGGCATCACCAAAGACGGGGGGGGTGGGAGGGTGTATGAGATCGATATATTGCGGGTTAGTGGTAGTAGGGGGTGGGTGGGGATCGAAGCATAAAGAAGCCTTGTTATTGGGAAAGGGTGGGCAAGAGGCCTTGGTACTGTAGATAAGTATGAATGACGAAAGACCTAGCAGATTAAGACCAGTATACTACTATACTAGTAGCGACAAGTGATACCTGCTGGAAGGGGGAAGGTTGAGGATGAGAAGTGATTTGGTTGGGGGTCAAGTTGTTCTCAAGGCCGAGGGGCGATTGGCCTGCGACTCCTCCTTCCCTCCGTACAGTAAAGGTATAGAATACGGTGATATCACGTCACATGCTGCTGGCCTGACCGTTTCTTTGTTGCGTCCTCAGGCACACTAAAAAGGACAAACGCAGCAAACCGCAACTCACGTGTGGCTCAGTCCCGCACCGCCACACCCAAAGTCCAGAAAGGGGAAATTTTTCATTGTTTCGGGGCGGATTGTGGAGAACCTGAAAGGCCTGGCTGACTGGCTGACTGACTCGATCCATTCAAGCCCGCCCGATAACTTTTTTTTCCCGTGCCATAGAGAGAAAGCAAGCCGCCCGCCCGGTTACTCCAACCAACCCTTCTCTTTCTCTCTCTTTACCACCTCTTTCTTTTTATTTCGCCGATCCGGGTCTTGACGTCGAGTATCTCTCGACCACCCGCTTTTCACAATGGCGATTCAAAAGAAGGTATTGTGGAATCCCGCCGAGTCTCCAGTGAAGCAATTTGTACTGACAACAACCAGCACGGTAAAGGTCGTTTGGATAAGTGGTATCGCCTTGCGAAGGAAAAGGGATACAGAGCTAGATCTGCGTTCAAGCTGGTCCAGCTCAATAAGAAGTATGGTTTCTTGCAGAAGAGCAAAGTCCTCATCGATCTTTGCGCGGCGCCCGGTGTAAGTGCATCGCCCTACGGAAATCTCTCGATCTGCTTCCTATGAGGCCTTGAATCTGACCATCTCCTCAATAGGGTTGGTGTCAAGTCGCTGCAGAATGCATGCCCGCCCAGAGTATCATCGTCGGTGTCGATCTTGCTCCCATCAAGCCTATCCCCCGTGTGATCTCGTTCCAAGCCGACATCACGACCGACAAGTGTCGCGCCACACTTCGACAGCACCTGAAGCACTGGAAGGCGGATACGGTTCTTCACGACGGTGCCCCCAACGTCGGTACGGCGTGGGCGCAGGATGCCTTCTCCCAGTCCGAGCTGGTGCTGCAGTCCATGAAGCTGGCGACCGAGTTCTTGGCCGAGGGCGGTACATTCGTGACCAAGGTTTTCAGATCGAAGGACTACAACCCCCTGCTGTGGGTGTTCAAGCAGCTCTTCACCTCGGTCGAGGCTACGAAACCCCCGTCTTCCCGAAACGTGTCGGCCGAAATTTTCGTCGTCTGCCGCGGCTACAAGGCCCCCAAGCACCTGGACCCCAAGTTCCTCGACCCCAAGCACGTCTTCGCCGAACTCGCGGACCCGACCCCCAACAACGAGGCCAAGGTCTTCAACCCGGAGAAGAAGAAGAGAAAGAGAGAAGGTTACGAAGAGGGCGACTACACACAGTTCAAGGAGTGCTCGGTCTCGGAATTCATCAACACCACCGATCCGATCGCCATTCTCGGTTCATACAACAAGCTCAGCTTCACACAAACCCCCGGTGGGGATCTCGCGCTCGCCACCTTGGATCGACTCGAGGAGACCACAGACGAGATCCGCAAATGCTGTGATGATTTGAAGGTCCTGGGTAAGAAGGAATTCCGCAACTTGCTCAAATGGCGTCTCAAGGTCCGGGAGAAGTTCGGCCTCGTCACGAAGAAGGGACAGCAACAGAAGGGCGAGGAAGCCGAAGAGGTGGCGGAGATCGCCCCCATGGATGAGGAACTGGCTATCCAGGAAGAACTGCTCCGGCTCCGCGAGAAGGAAACCTCCAAGATGAAGAGGGAAAGACGCAAGGAGAACGAGAAGAAGCGCAAGGAAATTGTCCGTATGCAGATGCACATGACGACGCCCATGGATATCGGTATGGAACAGCTGGGACCCGGCGGCGACGATGCTACCTTTTCCATCAAGCCCGTTGATCGGAATAATGCCCGTGATGTCATTGCAGCTGGCAAGGAGGCTACGATCGAAAGCGACAGTGAAGACAGTGACGACGATTCCGATATCGAGGAGAGCGACGAAGAGGGTGACCGCCTTGAGCGCGAACTGGACACTTTGTATGAGCGGTACCAGGAGCGCAAGGAGGATAAGGACACTAAATTGCGGGCCAAGAAAGCTAGAAAGGGCTACGAGGCTGACGAGTGGGATGGCTTTTCGGACGAGAACAAGGAAGATAGCGACGATGAAGAAGAGGAGACTAATGCTGCGGTAAATGGCGTGCAAGCCCCGAAGTCCGGATCGCTTTCCAACCACGCCGCACTATTCTTCGACCAGGACATGTTCGAAGGTCTCGAGGATATCGATGATGTGGAGGACGAGGAAGAGGAGGAAGAAGACGATGAGGAGGAGGAGGACGAAGAAGACTCTGAGGTGGAGGACTCTGAAGGGGATTCTGACGAGGACAGTGCTGTTGAGGTTGACAACCGTCGCAAGACCAAGCAGGCCAAGAACTCGAAGAAGAAGGCTGAAGACTCTGAGGATGAGGAGCCTGTTCAGCTCGAGGACCCGCGAAAGGCCAATGGACAGCTTGGTAAGTCTACAACCTCATAGTTATCGTCGGTTAAGGGTATGGATACTAACGTTTACACTACTAGACATCGATATCATCACCGCAGAGGCCATGGCTCTGGCGCAACAGATGGCTACGGGTGAAAAGAAACAGAATGACGTGGTTGACGACGGGTTCAACCGCTACGCCTTCCGGGATGTCGATGGTCTGCCGGAGTGGTTCCTGGACGATGAGGGCAAGCACAGTGCCCCGAACCGGCCCATCACCAAGGCGGCAGCTGCCGCCATCAAAGAGAAGTGGCGTGCTATCAACGCTCGCCCGATCAAGAAGGTGATGGAGGCCAAGGGCCGTAAGAAGTTCAAGGCTGCGCAGAGATTGGAGAAGTTGCGCAAGAAGTCCGCCTTGTTGGCGGATGACGAGGCTCTGAGTGAGAGAGACAAGGCGCAATCGATTGCGAAGTTGATGGCGCGTGCCACGAAGAAGAAGCCCAAGACGCAAGTGAAGCTGGTGGTGGCCAAGGGTGCCAACCGGGGTATCTCGGGCCGTCCCAAGGGTGTCAAGGGTCGGTACAAGATCGTGGATTCTCGTATGAAGAAGGATATCCGGGCGCAAAAGCGGGTTGCGAAGAAGAAGCAGAAATAGAAGCGCCGAGGGATTGTGTAATGGTGCACAAAAGGATGGTTGTTCGCAGTCTGGATTGTTGTAAATACCCTCACTCAAAATTCACGATACCTGCTGTTGTGCAGTTGTTTTGCCTGTGTTACTGCTCAGTTGGATGTACTCATATTGATAAACAACATCCACCTTGTCTTGTTTGCTTAAAAGGTGAGGTGAAACGGAAACCCATGCCATCTGCAGAGATGCAGAGATGCAGAGATGCAGACTAGACTAACTAGTCGCTCAGTCTTCTGTCACGCTAAGGCAAGGGCGCAGCTGAGAGGATCGGATCCGAAGTGGCGGGCGGCAACTGGCATCGGACGGGGTCTTGGCGGACTCGACCCTCGACCCTCAAATCCTCGATGCTACTTTCCTCTTCCCTCTTCCCTCGTCCCTCGAGTCCTCATCACCGCCCACCGTTTCTGGATATCGTTTTCAAGCACTGGAGTTAATCGGCTCCGCGGGTTTTTTTAATTCCCTTCCCTCCTTCTCTTTCCCTCTTCGCCGCCCACCCGCCGCCCGCCGCCCGCCGTCAACCCGCTTTGTTTGTACGGCAACCTTACGTGCTGCATATTATTCTTCAAATCAGTTACTTACATACACTCTTTACTCCTGTTCCTTGTTTTTTTGTTTTCTTGGGGAAAAGGTCCCCCGTACATATGTTGTACCTCGTATCATAGGTTGTCTTTTTCTGCCCCCCTTTCACACTTGTATAGTCAATTCTTGCATTCACCGTATTTCTTGCATCATATCATACAAAAAAGTGCGACTTGCGACCCGCCCGCCCGCCGCCTCCTCCTCCTGCCCCTCCAACCCTCATGGGATTTTTCGACCACCTCCAAAAAGGAGGGGCCTTCTCACTGCAGCCCAAGAAGCCTCAGATTCGCAAAGTCGTCCAGACCCGAGCCGCTCCTCCTACCTCCCGCTCACCCTCGCATACGCCCGGACACAATCCCGCACCGCGGACGCCATCCGTCCAGCTCAAAACTCGAGAGGCGTCTGCCAGTCGGTCCGTCTCACGGGATCGCAACGAACTTCCTTCCTCCTCCTCGAAGCGCCGGCACGGCACCCCCGGCCTAGGGAATCGCAAGCGTCAAACCCCGGAATTGCGCCTCTCCAGCGACGATGACGCCAGCAGCGACTCCGATACATCGTCCTTCGAGGTCCGTAAACGGGCCCGGACGGGCGACAGCGCGGAGCCGGACCCTCACCGGCGCGTGCGCTCACTGAAGGCTTTCGTCGAGGACCACAGCAGCAGTGGTGGTGGTCCCAGACGGCTTCCCATGATCCACGCCGCGGAGATCACCTCGGCCCAGAAGGAGGGGAATTTCAAGCCGGCGTTTGGAGCGTCGAAGCCGTTGCCGGAGATCTCCTTGCAGTATCCGAGCAACTCCCCGAAGGAAAGGTGCGAGGACTTCTTTCTCATCTTGGGTTGTTTTTCTCGGATTTTCTGCTTTCGTCCCATGTTTTGCGTTTCGTCTGAACGTCGGCTAACATTTTCTTCGCATGTAGATATAACCTTGTTGTTCCCCGCGACAACGACGATTTCAAACCCATCGACGATATCGTTCAAGTCATCGAGATTGTGGCTCAGAATTTTGTCCCGGAAGATGAGGTGGACGAGTTTGATGATGAGACGAATGGGATCAAGCGCCGACTCCGGCGGGCCCTGGCGCAATCGTCCGAAGCGCAGTTCCGGGAAACGGTGGCCGACTACAACCATGCCATCACACGACTGAGGCGCAACGGGAGCATCGCCAAGAAACTCGATTCGATGGGCCGTCTCAATTTGCCGCTGGTGGAGAGAATCTTGAACCAGATATACTCGCGGACCGTCTCGCCTCGGGTCGAGTCCCTGCGGCAGTATGAGAACGGGACGGACAACGTTTATGGGGAGCTGCTTCCTCGATTTATTAGCACCATCTTCAAGGAGACGGGCTTGAAGTCCGGGCAGGTCTTTGTGGATCTAGGCTCCGGCGTGGGCAATGTGGTTTTGCAGGCAGCGCTGGAGATTGGCTGCGAGAGTTGGGGCTGCGAGATGATGCAGAATGCGTGTGAGCTCGCCGAACTCCAACAAGCGGAGTTCCGCGCGAGGTGTCGGCTATGGGGCATTGCCCCGGGGAAGACGCATCTGATCCGCGGCGACTTCTTGAAGCAGCAGAGCATCGTCGATGTTCTGAAGCGGGCGGACGTCGTCCTGATCAATAACCAGGCGTTCACCCCACAGCTGAACAACGAGCTGATCAACCATTTCCTGGACATGAAAGAGGGCTGTCAGATTGTGTCACTCAAGTCGTTTGTCCCGGCGGGCCACAAGATTCAAGCCCGCAACCTCAATTCGCCCATCAACCTGCTCACAGTCAAACAACGAAATTACTGGTCCAACAGCGTCAGCTGGACCGATGTTGGCGGCACATATTTTATCGCCAGGAAGGATAGTTCCCAGCTGAAGGCCTTTGTTGAAAGCCAAGGGTGAAGGATTCTTGGTCCAGCTGCAACAAACGGGTGCATGATTGTCACGGCCACTCTTGGGTAACGACCGCGATGATCCATATTCTTTCTTGTATCGATGGCTCCCTGGACACACGTGATATATATGTCCTTTTTTCTTTTTTCTTTACATAGTTTTCATTTGTCCTCGAGTGACCCTGGGTTCGATTTTGGGAGGAATACCCGGGGGCTCCAGGCATGATACCACCTTTTCTCTCTTCGGACCGGCATCTATACTAAACCAGCGCATTGCTCTTTGCATTCATCGTCAGTTTCCGCTCTTGGTCCCGTTTGGGTCCTTGGGTTATTGTGAGCCTGGATTTGTCTCTCTGAACCAACTGCTACTGTGAATAACTAGTTCATGGGTATCATTGTGCATAGAAAGCTCTGACACATATCATAAAGGAATCCACCCAGCTCGATGCTTGGGTTGGGGGGAAATGATAAGAGAAGCCAAAAAAAAAAGATCTTCTGACGTGGAAGAAGAAAAACCTCCGTCCTGTAATGTGTCTCTTCTTCATACCTAGGGCGAAGCCATTCTACGAGAACCTGGAATTCGCATTCATGGCATCCGCCTCCTGGCCCACCTTGGCCATCCAGCGATCCACCAAATCTTGGTTTTCCTGCTGGAACCGGGCGGATCGCTCCTCGGCCATATTGAGCTGGAGATTCAGCGACGCCATCTCATCTTGGAAATCCTGTAGTCCAGCCCAACGGTCAGTCAGCCAGGCATTCAGCTCAACATTATCCCCCAACCTTCTCTAAAGTAACCCAAGCAAACCAAGTGAATGAGTGAGTGAGTGAAGAAACATACCTCCAACAACTTCGCCTTCCCCCTCAACTCCTCCTCCCGATCCTTCAACCGCATCTGCAGCTGCGCGACCTCCTGCTCGAACGCGCGGAGCCGCCGCCCGTCCTGCGCGCTGCGCTTGCGCAGGCGCTCGAGCTCCGCCGTCGCCCGGGCGAGCTGGGCCTGCAGCTCGGCCCGGGAGCGTTGCGCCTCGGCCAGGTCGGCGAGGAGGGTTTGCGTTTCAGGGGGTGGTGCTGGTGCTGGTGCTGTCCCGGATGGGGGATTGGGGGCAGGTACGCCCCCGGCTAGTTGGGGGTGGTGTTTTTTGCTGGGAGCGCGCGGACTTGCGCCCGCTGCTGTAACGGAGGAGCTCTGGAGGCTGGTAATGGTGGTGGTGGTGGCGGAGGCGGTTCGGTCGGCGAGTTTTGTGTCTTTTTTGTCCGGGTTAGATTTGTTTGAGGGGGGGCTACTGTTGTATGGGTGGTTTGGGTGGTTTAAGGTGTTTAAGAAATCTACTTTGGGGACATGGGAGTGGGATAAGCATACAGGCATCGTATAGTGCGGTGTTGGCTTTCTCGCGGCGGTCGCGAGATGCCAGTGCGGCGGAGTATTCTTCCCGCCAGTGGGCCATTTAGGTGGGTGGGTGGTGGTGGTGGTGGTGATAAGGAAGGGTGAAACGGGGACACGGGGCCGGGTTGGTCTATCTGGTGAGGGTTGGAGGGGAGGAAGGATCATGGATACATGATGGTGCGTTGGAGATGTTTGATTAGGGGACGAGGGGACCTGATGAAGTCTCTCAGCTCTGCAGGTCCCTTGTAAGGCATGAGGGTGAGGGATGATAACCGGTGATGGTGATGATGACGGTGGACTAAGTGGAGTGGGTAAACAACCTTCGAACAATGGAAACATGCAATCATTAGTGTTATGCTTGGCTGGCAAGCAGACCGCCATCTCCACCGCCCGGACGGACCCTCGTGCGTGCATCATCAGTTGCCCGCCCCATCCACTCACTCACTCACTCATTCCATTGCAGTTCACCGTCCACCGTCCAGGCCCAACCACAAACTAGGTAAACTACTAAACTACACTAATTAATCTCCCTCTCCTCTGCTTGTTGTCCCCCCCCTCTCCTCCTTCACTCCACTTACCACCTCCCACCACAAAAATAAACAAATCCACCACTTTCCCTCCTCCTCCTCCTCCTCCTCCTCCTCC